>NW_025534910.1:0-45000 GCF_020615455.1 Coregonus clupeaformis
GACATTCCAGATCTATTGACTGAGCGCTAGTCTATATAGACATTCAGATATTGGCTGGCGCTGTCTATGAAACTTCGAATCTATTGACTGCCTAGTCTCCATATAGACATTCAGATCTATTGACTGACTGACCTAGTCTTATAGACATTCAGATCTATGTGTGAACTGGCCTAGTCTATATAGACATTCAGATCTATTGACTGACGGACTAGTCTATATAGACATTCAGATCTATTGACTGGCCTAGTCTATAGACATTCAGATCTGTGACATTGGCTGACCTAGTCATATAGACATTCAGATCTATTGACTGACTGACCTAGTCTATATAGACATTCAATCTATTGACTGGCTGGCCTAGTCTATATAGACATTCAGATCTATTGACTGGCTAGTCTATATAGACATTCAGATCTATTGACTGACCTAGTCTATATAGACATTCAGATCTATTGACTGGCTGGCCTAGTCTATATAGACATTCAGATCTATTGTCTGGCCTAGTCTATATAGACATTCAGATCTATTGACTGGCCTAGTCTATATAGACATTCAGATCTATTGACTGGCCTAGTCTATATAGACATTCAGATCTATTGACTGGCTGGCCTAGTCTATAGACATTCAGATCTATTGACTGGCCTAGTCTATATAGACATTCAGATCTATTGACTGGCCTAGTCTATAGACATTCAGATCTATTGACTGGCCTAGTCTGTATAGACATTCAGATCTATTGACTGACCAGTCTATAGACATTCCAGATCTATTGACTGGCTGGCCTAGTCTATATAGACATTCAGATCTATTGACTGGCCTAGTCATATAGACATTCAGATCTATTGACGCTGGCCTAGTCTATATAGACATTCAGATCTATTGACTGGCCTAGTCTATATAGACATTCAGATCTATTGACTGGCCTAGTCTATATAGACATTGACAGATCTATTGACTGGGCCTAGTCTATATAGACATTGAGATCATGACTGGCTGACCTAGTCTATATAGACATTCAGATCTATTGACTGGCCCAGTCTATATAGACATTCAGATCTATTGACTGACCTAGTCTTATAGACATTCAGATCTATTGACTGACCTAGTCTATATAGACATTCAGATCTATTGACTGGCCTAGTCTATATAGACATTCAGATCTATTGACTGGCCTAGTCTTATAGACATTCAGATCTATTGACTGGCCTAGTCTATATAGACATTCAGATCTATTGACTATTGCCTAGTCTATATAGACATTCAGATCTATTGAGGCTGGCCTAGTCTATATAGACATTCAGATCTATTGACTGAGACCTAGTCTATAGACATTCAGATCTATTGACTGCGCCTAGTCTATATAGACATTCAGATCTATTGACTGGCTGGCTAGTCTATATAGACATTCAGATCTATTGACCTGACGCCTAGTCTATATAGACATTCAGATCTATTGACTGGCCTAGTCTATATAGACATTCAGATCTATTGACTGGCCTAGTCTATAGACATTCAGATCTATGTGACTGGCCCAGTCTATATAGACATTCAGATCTATTGACTGACCTAGTCTATATAGACATTCAGATCTATTGACTGAGCCTAGTCTATATAGACATTCAGATCTATTGACTGACTGGCCTAGTCTTATAGACATTCAGATCTATTGACTGGCCTAGTCTATATAGACATTCAGATCTATTGACTGACTGACCTAGTCTATATAGACATTCAGATCTATTGACTGGCCTAGTCTATATAGACATTCAGATCTATTGACTGGCCTAGTCTATATAGACATTCAGATCTATTGAGGCTGACCTAGTCTATATAGACATTCAGATCTATTGACTGGCTAGTCTATATAGACATTCAGATCTATTGACTGACTGGCCTAGTCTATATAGACATTCAGATCTATTGACTGGCCTAGTCTATATAGACATTCAGATCTATTGACTGGCTAGTCTTATAGACATTCAGATCTATTGACTGGCCTAGTCTATATAGACATTCAGATCTATTGACTGACTGGCCTAGTCTATATAGACATTCAGATCTATTGATCTGGCCTAGTCTATATAGACATTCAGATCTATTGACTGGCCTAGTCTATATAGACATTCAGATCTATTGTGACTGGCCTAGTCTATATAGACATTCAGATCTATTGACTGGCCTAGTCTATATAGACATTCAGATCTATTGACTGACCTAGTCTATAGACATTCAGATCTATTGACTGGCCTAGTCTATATAGACATTCAGATCTATTGACTGACGGCCTAGTCTATATAGACATTCAGATCTATTGACTGACTGACCTAGTCTATATAGACATTCAGATCTATTGACTGACTGGCCTAGTCCATATAGACATTCAGATCTATTGACCTGGCCTAGTCTATATAGACATTCAGATCTATTGACTGACTGACCTAGTCTATATAGACATTCAGATCTATTGACTGACTGGCCTAGTCTATATAGACATTCAGATCTATTGACTGGCTGGCCTAGTCTATATAGACATTCAGATCTATTGACTGGCCTAGTCTATATAGACATTCAGATCTATTGACTGACCTAGTCTATATAGACATTCAGATCTATTGACTGGCTGACCTAGTCTATATAGACATTCAGATCTATTGACTGACTGACCTAGTCTATATAGACATTCAGATCTATTGACTGGCCTAGTCTATATAGACATTCAGATCTATTGACTGGCCTAGTCTTATAGACATTCAGATCTATTGACTGGCCTAGTCTGTATAGACATTCAGATCTATTGACTGACCTAGTCTATATAGACATTCAGATCTATTGACTGGCCTAGTCTATATAGACATTCAGATCTATTGACTGGCCTAGTCTATATAGACATTCAGATCTATTGACTGGCCTAGTCTATATAGACATTCAGATCTATTGACTGGCCTAGTCTATATAGACATTCAGATCTATTGACTGGCCTAGTCTATATAGACATTCAGATCTATTGACTGGCCTAGTCTATATAGACATTCAGATCTATTGACTGTGACCTAGTCTATATAGACATTCAGATCTATTGACTGGCCTAGTCTATATAGACATTCAGATCTATTGACTGGCCTAGTCTATATAGACATTCAGATCTATTGACTGGCCTAGTCTATATAGACATTCCAGATCTATTGACTGGCCTAGTCTATATAGACATTCAGATCTATTGACGCTGGCCTAGTCTATATAGACATTCAGATCTATTGACTGACTGACCTAGTCTATATAGACATTCAGATCTATTGACTGGCCTAGTCTATATAGACATTCAGATCTATTGACTGACTGGCCTAGTCTATATAGACATTCAGATCTATTGACCTGACTGGCCTAGTCTATATAGACATTCAGATCTATTGACTGACTGACCTAGTCTATATAGACATTCAGATCTATTGACTGACCTAGTCTATATAGACATTCAGATCTATTGACTGGCCTAGTCTATATAGACATTCAGATCTATTGACTGACGGCCTAGTCTATATAGACATTCAGATCTATTGACTGGGCCTAGTCTATATAGACATTCAGATCTATTGACTGGCCTAGTCTATATAGACATTCAGATCTATTGACTGGCCTAGTCTATATAGACATTCAGATCTATTGACTGGCCTAGTCTATATAGACATTCAGATCTATTGACTGGCTGCCTAGTCTATATAGACATTCAGATCTATTGACTGGCTGACCTAGTCTATATAGACATTCAGATCTATTGACTGGCCTAGTCTATATAGACATTCAGATCTATTGACTGACTGACCTAGTCTATATAGACATTCAGATCTATTGACTGGCCTAGTCTATATAGACATTCAGATCTATTGACTGGGCCTAGTCTATATAGACATTCAGATCTATTGACTGGCCTAGTCTATATAGACATTCAGATCTATTGACTGGCCTAGTCTATATAGACATTCAGATCTATTGACTGACGGCCTAGTCTATATAGACATTCAGATCTATTGACTGGCCTAGTCTATATAGACATTCAGATCTATTGACTGGCCTAGTCTATATAGACATTCAGATCTATTGACTGACCTAGTCTATATAGACATTCAGATCTATTGACTGGCTGACCTAGTCTATATAGACATTCAGATCTATTGACTGGCCTAGTCTATATAGACATTCAGATCTATTGACTGGCCTAGTCTATATAGACATTCAGATCTATTGACTGGCCTAGTCTATATAGACATTCAGATCTATTGACTGACCTAGTCTATATAGACATTCAGATCTATTGACTGACTGGCCTAGTCTATATAGACATTCAGATCTATTGACTGGCCTAGTCTATATAGACATTCAGATCTATTGACTGACTGGCCTAGTCTATATAGACATTCAGATCTATTGACTGGCCTAGTCTATATAGACATTCAGATCTATTGACTGGGCCTAGTCTATATAGACATTCAGATCTATTGACTGACTGGCCTAGTCTATATAGACATTCAGATCTATTGACTGGCCTAGTCTATATAGACATTCAGATCTATTGACTGGCCTAGTCTATATAGACATTCAGATCTATTGACTGACCTAGTCTATATAGACATTCAGATCTATTGACTGGCTGGCCTAGTCTATATAGACATTCAGATCTATTGACTGGCCTAGTCTATATAGACATTCAGATCTATTGACTGACTGGCCTAGTCTATATAGACATTCAGATCTATTGACTGACTGGCCTAGTCTATATAGACATTCAGATCTATGTGACTGGCCTAGTCTATATAGACATTCAGATCTATTGACTGGCCTAGTCTTATAGACATTCAGATCTATTGACTGGCCTAGTCTATATAGACATTCAGATCTATTGACTGACTGGCCTAGTCTATATAGACATTCAGATCTATTGTGACTGGCCTAGTCTATATAGACATTCAGATCTATACTGACTGGCCTAGTCTATATAGACATTCAGATCTATTGACTGACTGGCCTAGTCTATATAGACATTCAGATCTATTGACTGGCTGGCCTAGTCTATATAGACATTCAGATCTATTGACTGGCCTAGTCTATAGACATTCAGATCTATTGACTGGCCTAGTCTATGTAGACATTCAGATCTATTGACTGACTGCCTAGTCTATATAGACATTCAGATCTATTGACTGGCCTAGTCTATAGACATTCAGATCTATTGACTGACCTAGTCTATATAGACATTCAGATCTATTGACTGACGGACCTAGTCTATATAGACATTCAGATCTATTGACTGACTGACCTAGTCTATATAGACATTCAGATCTATTGACTGGCCTAGTCTATATAGACATTCAGATCTATTGACTGGCCTAGTCTATATAGACATTCAGATCTATTGACTGACTGACCTAGTCTATATAGACATTCAGATCTATTGACTGGCCTAGTCTATATAGACATTCAGATCTATTGACTGGCCTAGTCTATATAGACATTCAGATCTATTGACTGGCCTAGTCTATATAGACATTCAGATCTATTGACTGACTGGCCTAGTCTATATAGACATTCAGATCTATTGACTGACTGGCCTAGTCTATATAGACATTCAGATCTATTGACTGGCTGACCTAGTCTATATAGACATTCAGATCTATTGACTGGCCTAGTCTATATAGACATTCAGATCTATTGACTGGCCTAGTCTATATAGACATTCAGATCTATTGACTGGCCTAGTCTATATAGACATTCAGATCTATTGACTGGCCTAGTCTATATAGACATTCAGATCTATTGACTGACGGCCTAGTCTATATAGACATTCAGATCTATTGACTGGCCTAGTCTATATAGACATTCAGATCTATTGACTGGCCTAGTCTATATAGACATTCAGATCTATTGACTGCTGGCCTAGTCTATATAGACATTCAGATCTATTGACTGGCCTAGTCTATATAGACATTCAGATCTATTGACTGACGGCCTAGTCTATATAGACATTCAGATCTATTGACTGGCCTAGTCTATATAGACATTCAGATCTATTGACTGGCCTAGTCTATATAGACATTCAGATCTATTGACTGACCTAGTCTATATAGACATTCAGATCTATTGACTGGACCCTAGTCTATATAGACATTCAGATCTATTGACTGGCCTAGTCTATATAGACATTCAGATCTATTGACTGGCGCTAGTCTATATAGACATTCAGATCTATTGACTGGCCTAGTCTATATAGACATTCAGATCTATTGACTGGCCTAGTCTATATAGACATTCAGATCTATTGACTGACTGGCCTAGTCTATATAGACATTCAGATCTATTGACTGACTGACCTAGTCTATATAGACATTCAGATCTATTGACTGCGCCTAGTCTATATAGACATTCAGATCTATTGACTGGACTGACCTAGTCTATATAGACATTCAGATCTATTGACTGACTGCCTAGTCTATATAGACATTCAGATCTATTGACTGGCCTAGTCTATATAGACATTCAGATCTATTGACTGACCTAGTCTATATAGACATTCAGATCTATTGACTGGCCTAGTCTATATAGACATTCAGATCTATTGACTGGCCTAGTCTATATAGACATTCAGATCTATTGACTGGCCTAGTCTATATAGACATTCAGATCTATTGACTGGCCTAGTCTATATAGACATTCAGATCTATTGACTGGCCTAGTCTATATAGACATTCAGATCTATTGACTGGCCTAGTCTATATAGACATTCAGATCTATTGACTGGCCTAGTCTATATAGACATTCAGATCTATTGACTGGCCTAGTCTATATAGACATTCAGATCTATTGACTGGCTGTCCTAGTCTATATAGACATTCAGATCTATTGACTGGCCTAGTCTTATAGACATTCAGATCTATTGACTGGCCTAGTCTATATAGACATTCAGATCTATTGACTGACCTAGTCTATATAGACATTCAGATCTATTGACTGGCCTAGTCTATATAGACATTCAGATCTATTGACTGACTGACCTAGTCTATATAGACATTCAGATCTATTGACTGCGGCCTAGTCTATATAGACATTCAGATCTATTGACTGGCCTAGTCTATACAGACATTCAGATCTATTGACTGGCCCTAGTCTATATAGACATTCAGATCTATTGACTGACGCCTAGTCTATATAGACATTCAGATCTATTGACTGGCCTAGTCTATATAGACATTCAGATCTATTGACTGGCCTAGTCTATATAGACATTCAGATCTATATGACTGGCCTAGTCTATATAGACATTCAGATCTATTGACTGGCCTAGTCTATATAGACATTCAGATCTATTGACTGACCTAGTCTATATAGACATTCAGATCTATTGACTGGCCTAGTCTATATAGACATTCAGATCTATTGACTGGCTGGCCTAGTCTATATAGACATTCAGATCTATTGACTGGCCTAGTCTATATAGACATTCAGATCTATTGACTGGCCTAGTCTATATAGACATTCAGATCTATTGACTGTGACCTAGTCTATATAGACATTCAGATCTATTGACTGGCTGACCTAGTCTATATAGACATTCAGATCTATTGACTGGCCTAGTCTATATAGACATTCAGATCTATTGACTGGCCTAGTCTATATAGACATTCAGATCTATTGACTGACTGCCTAGTCTATATAGACATTCAGATCTATTGACTGGCGCTAGTCTACATAGACATTCAGATCTATTGACTGACGCCTAGTCTATATAGACATTCAGATCTATTGACTGGCCTAGTCTATATAGACATTCAGATCTATTGACTGGCCTAGTCTATATAGACATTCAGATCTATTGACTGGCCTAGTCTATATAGACATTCAGATCTATTGACTGGCCTAGTCATATAGACATTCAGATCTATTGACTGGCCTAGTCTATATAGACATTCAGATCTATTGACTGGCTGGCCTAGTCTATATAGACATTCAGATCTATTGACTGACTGACCTAGTCTATATAGACATTCAGATCTATTGACTGGCCTAGTCTATATAGACATTCAGATCTATTGACTGGCCTAGTCTATATAGACATTCAGATCTATTGACTGGCCTAGTCTATATAGACATTCAGATCTATTGACTGACTGGCCTAGTCTATATAGACATTCAGATCTATTGACTGGCCTAGTCTATATAGACATTCAGATCTATTGACTGACTGGCCTAGTCTATATAGACATTCAGATCTATTGACTGACTGACCTAGTCTATATAGACATTCAGATCTATTGACTGGCCTAGTCTATATAGACATTCAGATCTATTGACTGGCCTAGTCTATATAGACATTCAGATCTATTGACTGAGCCTAGTCTATATAGACATTCAGATCTATTGACTGAGGCCTAGTCTATATAGACATTCAGATCTATTGACTGGCTGGCCTAGTCTATATAGACATTCAGATCTATTGACTGACTGGCCTAGTCTATATAGACATTCAGATCTATTGACTGACCTAGTCTATATAGACATTCAGATCTATTGACTGACTGACCTAGTCTATATAGACATTCAGATCTATTGACTGGCTGACCTAGTCTATATAGACATTCAGATCTATTGACTGACCTAGTCTATATAGACATTCAGATCTATTGACTGACTGGCCTAGTCTATATAGACATTCAGATCTATTGACTGACCTAGTCTATATAGACATTCAGATCTATTGACTGGCCTAGTCTATATAGACATTCAGATCTATTGACTGGCCTAGTCTATATAGACATTCAGATCTATTGACTGGCCTAGTCTATATAGACATTCAGATCTATTGACTTGACCTAGTCTATATAGACATTCAGATCTATTGACTGGCCTAGTCTATATAGACATTCAGATCTATTGACTGGCTGGCCTAGTCTATATAGACATTCAGATCTATTGACTGACTGGCCTAGTCATATAGACATTCAGATCTATTGACTGACTGGCCTAGTCTATATAGACATTCAGATCTATTGACTGAGCCTAGTCTATATAGACATTCAGATCTATTGACTGGCCTAGTCTATATAGACATTCAGATCTATTGTGACTGGCCTAGTCTATATAGACATTCAGATCTATTGACTGGCTGACCTAGTCTATATAGACATTCAGATCTATTGACTGGCCTAGTCTATATAGACATTCAGATCTATTGACTGACTGGCCTAGTCTATATAGACATTCAGATCTATTGACTGGCCTAGTCTATATAGACATTCAGATCTATTGACTGACTGGCCTAGTCTATATAGACATTCAGATCTATTGACTGGCCTAGTCTATATAGACATTCAGATCTATTGACTGGCCTAGTCTATATAGACATTCAGATCTATTGACTGACTGGCCTAGTCTTATAGACATTCAGATCTATTGACTGGCCTAGTCTATATAGACATTCAGATCTATTGACTGACCTAGTCTATATAGACATTCAGATCTATTGACTGACTGGCCTAGTCTATATAGACATTCAGATCTATTGACTGGCCTAGTCTATATAGACATTCAGATCTATTGACTGGCCTAGTCTATATAGACATTCAGATCTATTGACTGGCTGCCTAGTCTATATAGACATTCAGATCTATTGACTGACTGGCCTAGTCTATATAGACATTCAGATCTATTGACTGTGACCTAGTCTATATAGACATTCAGATCTATTGACTGGCCTAGTCTATATAGACATTCAGATCTATTGACTGACTGACCTAGTCTATATAGACATTCAGATCTATTGACTGGCCTAGTCTATATAGACATTCAGATCTATTGACTGGCTGGCCTAGTCTATATAGACATTCAGATCTATTGACTGACCTAGTCTATATAGACATTCAGATCTATTGACTGACTGGCCTAGTCTATATAGACATTCAGATCTATTGACTGGCCTAGTCTATATAGACATTCAGATCTATTGACTGACCTAGTCTATATAGACATTCAGATCTATTGACTGGCTGACCTAGTCTATATAGACATTCAGATCTATTGACTGGCTGACCTAGTCTATATAGACATTCAGATCTATTGACTGGCCTAGTCTATATAGACATTCAGATCTATTGACTGCTGGCCTAGTCTATATAGACATTCAGATCTATTGACTGACTGGCCTAGTCTATATAGACATTCAGATCTATTGACTGGCCTAGTCTATATAGACATTCAGATCTATTGACTGACTGCCTAGTCTATATAGACATTCAGATCTATTGACTGAGCCTAGTCTATATAGACATTCAGATCTATTGACTGGCCCTAGTCTATATAGACATTCAGATCTATTGACTGGCCTAGTCTATATAGACATTCAGATCTATTGACTGACTGGCCTAGTCTATATAGACATTCAGATCTATTGACTGGCTGGCCTAGTCTATATAGACATTCAGATCTATTGACTGACTGGCCTAGTCTATATAGACATTCAGATCTATTGACTGGCCTAGTCTATATAGACATTCAGATCTATTGACTGGCCTAGTCTATATAGACATTCAGATCTATTGACTGACGACCTAGTCTATATAGACATTCAGATCTATTGACTGACTGGCCTAGTCTATATAGACATTCAGATCTATTGACTGGCCTAGTCTATATAGACATTCAGATCTATTGTGACTGGCCTAGTCTATATAGACATTCAGATCTATTGACTGGCCTAGTCTATATAGACATTCAGATCTATTGACTGGCTGGCTAGTCTATATAGACATTCAGATCTATTGACTGGCCTAGTCTATATAGACATTCAGATCTATTGACTGGCCTAGTCTATATAGACATTCAGATCTATTGACTGACTGGCCTAGTCTATATAGACATTCAGATCTATTGACTGGCCTAGTCTATATAGACATTCAGATCTATTGACTGACTGACCTAGTCTATATAGACATTCAGATCTATTGACTGGCCTAGTCTATATAGACATTCAGATCTATTGACTGGCCTAGTCTATATAGACATTCAGATCTATTGACTGGCACCTAGTCTATATAGACATTCAGATCTATTGACTGGCCTAGTCTATGTAGACATTCAGATCTATTGACTGGCCTAGTCTATATAGACATTCAGATCTATTGACTGGCTGACCTAGTCTATATAGACATTCAGATCTATTGACTGGCCTAGTCTATATAGACATTCAGATCTATTGACTGGCCTAGTCTATATAGACATTCAGATCTATTGACTGGCCTAGTCTATATAGACATTCAGATCTATTGACTGACTGACCTAGTCTATATAGACATTCAGATCTATTGACTGGCCTAGTCTATATAGACATTCAGATCTATTGACTGGCCTAGTCTATATAGACATTCAGATCTATTCTGACTGGCCTAGTCTATATAGACATTCAGATCTATTGACGGACCTAGTCTATATAGACATTCAGATCTATTGACTGGCTGCCTAGTCTATATAGACATTCAGATCTATTGACTGGCCTAGTCTATATAGACATTCAGATCTATTGACTGGCCTAGTCTATATAGACATTCAGATCTATTGACTGGCCTAGTCTATATAGACATTCAGATCTATTGACTGGCCTAGTCTATATAGACATTCAGATCTATTGACTGGCCTAGTCTATATAGACATTCAGATCTATTGACTGGCCTAGTCTATATAGACATTCAGATCTATTGACTGACTGGCCTAGTCTATATAGACATTCAGATCTATTGACTGGCCTAGTCTATATAGACATTCAGATCTATTGACTGGCCTAGTCTATATAGACATTCAGATCTATTGACTGGCCTAGTCTATATAGACATTCAGATCTATTGACTGACTGGCCTAGTCTATATAGACATTCAGATCTATTGACTGGCCTAGTCTATATAGACATTCAGATCTATTGACTGGGCCTAGTCTATATAGACATTCAGATCTATTGACTGACTGGCCTAGTCTATATAGACATTCAGATCTATTGACTGGCCTAGTCTATATAGACATTCAGATCTATTGACTGGCCTAGTCTATATAGACATTCAGATCTATTGACTGACTGGCCTAGTCTATATAGACATTCAGATCTATTGACTGGCCTAGTCTATATAGACATTCAGATCTATTGACTGGCCTAGTCTATATAGACATTCAGATCTATTGACTGGCCCTAGTCTATATAGACATTCAGATCTATTGACTGACCTAGTCTATATAGACATTCAGATCTATTGACTGGCCTAGTCTATATAGACATTCAGATCTATTGACTGGCCTAGTCTATATAGACATTCAGATCTATTGACTGGCCTAGTCTATATAGACATTCAGATCTATTGACTGGCCTAGTCTATATAGACATTCAGATCTATTGACTGACTGGCCTAGTCTATATAGACATTCAGATCTATTGACTGGCCTAGTCTATATAGACATTCAGATCTATTGACTGGCCTAGTCTATATAGACATTCAGATCTATTGACTGGCCTAGTCTATATAGACATTCAGATCTATTGACTGGCCTAGTCTATATAGACATTCAGATCTATTGACTGACCTAGTCTATATAGACATTCAGATCTATTGACTGGCTGACCTAGTCTATATAGACATTCAGATCTATTGACTGGCCTAGTCTATATAGACATTCAGATCTATTGACTGACTGGCCTAGTCTATATAGACATTCAGATCTATTGACTGGCTGGCCTAGTCTATATAGACATTCAGATCTATTGACTGGCCTAGTCTATATAGACATTCAGATCTATTGACTGACCTAGTCTATATAGACATTCAGATCTATTGACTGGCCTAGTCTATATAGACATTCAGATCTATTGACTGGGCCTAGTCTATATAGACATTCAGATCTATTGACTGGCCTAGTCTATATAGACATTCAGATCTATTGACTGGCCTAGTCTATATAGACATTCAGATCTATTGACTGGCCTAGTCTATATAGACATTCAGATCTATTGACTGGCCTAGTCTATATAGACATTCAGATCTATTGACTGGCCTAGTCTATATAGACATTCAGATCTATTGACTGGCCTAGTCTATATAGACATTCAGATCTATTGACTGGCCTAGTCTATATAGACATTCAGATCTATTGACTGGCCTAGTCTATATAGACATTCAGATCTATTGACTGACTGGCCTAGTCTATATAGACATTCAGATCTATTGACTGGCCTAGTCTATATAGACATTCAGATCTATTGACTGGCCTAGTCTATATAGACATTCAGATCTATTGACTGGCCTAGTCTATATAGACATTCAGATCTATTGACTGAGCCTAGTCTATATAGACATTCAGATCTATTGACTGGCCTAGTCTATATAGACATTCAGATCTATTGACTGACTGACCTAGTCTATATAGACATTCAGATCTATTGACTGGCCTAGTCTATATAGACATTCAGATCTATTGACTGGCTGACCTAGTCTATATAGACATTCAGATCTATTGACTGGCCTAGTCTATATAGACATTCAGATCTATTGACTGGCCTAGTCTATATAGACATTCAGATCTATTGACTGACCTAGTCTATATAGACATTCAGATCTATTGACTGGCTGGCCTAGTCTATATAGACATTCAGATCTATTGACTGGCCTAGTCTATATAGACATTCAGATCTATTGACTGGCCTAGTCTATATAGACATTCAGATCTATTGACTGGCCCTAGTCTATATAGACATTCAGATCTATTGACTGACTGGCCTAGTCTATATAGACATTCAGATCTATTGACTGGCCTAGTCTATATAGACATTCAGATCTATTGACTGACTGACCTAGTCTATATAGACATTCAGATCTATTGACTGACTGGCCTAGTCTATATAGACATTCAGATCTATTGACTGGCCTAGTCTATATAGACATTCAGATCTATTGACTGGCCTAGTCTATATAGACATTCAGATCTATTGACTGGCCTAGTCTATATAGACATTCAGATCTATTGACTGGCCTAGTCTATATAGACATTCAGATCTATTGACTGGGACCTAGTCTATATAGACATTCAGATCTATTGACTGGCCTAGTCTATATAGACATTCAGATCTATTGACTGGCCTAGTCTATATAGACATTCAGATCTATTGACTGGCTGACCTAGTCTATATAGACATTCAGATCTATTGACTGGCCTAGTCTATATAGACATTCAGATCTATTGACTGACTGACCTAGTCTATATAGACATTCAGATCTATTGACTGACTGACCTAGTCTATATAGACATTCAGATCTATTGACTGACCTAGTCTATATAGACATTCAGATCTATTGACTGACCTAGTCTATATAGACATTCAGATCTATTGACTGACCTAGTCTATATAGACATTCAGATCTATTGACTGGCCTAGTCTATATAGACATTCAGATCTATTGACTGACCTAGTCTATATAGACATTCAGATCTATTGACTGGCCTAGTCTATATAGACATTCAGATCTATTGACTGACTGGCCTAGTCTATATAGACATTCAGATCTATTGACTGGCCTAGTCTATATAGACATTCAGATCTATTGACTGACCTAGTCTATATAGACATTCAGATCTATTGACTGGCCTAGTCTATATAGACATTCAGATCTATTGACTGGCCTAGTCTATATAGACATTCAGATCTATTGACTGACCTAGTCTATATAGACATTCAGATCTATTGACTGACCTAGTCTATATAGACATTCAGATCTATTGACTGGCCTAGTCTATATAGACATTCAGATCTATTGACTGACCTAGTCTATATAGACATTCAGATCTATTGACTGGCCTAGTCTATATAGACATTCAGATCTATTGACTGACTGACCTAGTCTATATAGACATTCAGATCTATTGACTGACCTAGTCTATATAGACATTCAGATCTATTGACTGGGCCTAGTCTATATAGACATTCAGATCTATTGACTGGCCTAGTCTATATAGACATTCAGATCTATTGACTGGCCTAGTCTATATAGACATTCAGATCTATTGACTGGCCTAGTCTATATAGACATTCAGATCTATTGACTGGCTGGCCTAGTCTATATAGACATTCAGATCTATTGACTGGCCTAGTCTATATAGACATTCAGATCTATTGACTGGCCTAGTCTATATAGACATTCAGATCTATTGACTGGCCTAGTCTATATAGACATTCAGATCTATTGACTGGCCTAGTCTATATAGACATTCAGATCTATTGACTGGCCTAGTCTATATAGACATTCAGATCTATTGACTGGCCTAGTCTATATAGACATTCAGATCTATTGACTGGCCTAGTCTATATAGACATTCAGATCTATTGACTGGCTGACCTAGTCTATATAGACATTCAGATCTATTGACTGACCTAGTCTATATAGACATTCAGATCTATTGACTGGCCTAGTCTATATAGACATTCAGATCTATTGACTGGCCTAGTCTATATAGACATTCAGATCTATTGACTGGCCTAGTCTATATAGACATTCAGATCTATTGACTGGCCTAGTCTATATAGACATTCAGATCTATTGACTGACTGGCCTAGTCTATATAGACATTCAGATCTATTGACTGCGGCCTAGTCTATATAGACATTCAGATCTATTGACTGGCCTAGTCTATATAGACATTCAGATCTATTGACTGGCCTAGTCTATATAGACATTCAGATCTATTGACTGGCCTAGTCTATATAGACATTCAGATCTATTGACTGGCTGACCTAGTCTATATAGACATTCAGATCTATTGACTGGCCTAGTCTATATAGACATTCAGATCTATTGACTGGCCTAGTCTATATAGACATTCAGATCTATTGACTGGCCTAGTCTATATAGACATTCAGATCTATTGACTGGCCTAGTCTATATAGACATTCAGATCTATTGACTGGCTGGCCTAGTCTATATAGACATTCAGATCTATTGACTGGCCTAGTCTATATAGACATTCAGATCTATTGACTGGCCTAGTCTATATAGACATTCAGATCTATTGACTGGCCTAGTCTATATAGACATTCAGATCTATTGACTGGCTGACCTAGTCTATATAGACATTCAGATCTATTGACTGGCCTAGTCTATATAGACATTCAGATCTATTGACTGGCCTAGTCTATATAGACATTCAGATCTATTGACTGAGCCTAGTCTATATAGACATTCAGATCTATTGACTGGCCTAGTCTATATAGACATTCAGATCTATTGACTGGCCTAGTCTATATAGACATTCAGATCTATTGACTGGCCTAGTCTATATAGACATTCAGATCTATTGACTGGCCTAGTCTATATAGACATTCAGATCTATTGACTGGCCTAGTCTATATAGACATTCAGATCTATTGACTGGCCTAGTCTATATAGACATTCAGATCTATTGACTGGCTGACCTAGTCTATATAGACATTCAGATCTATTGACTGACTGGCCTAGTCTATATAGACATTCAGATCTATTGACTGGCCTAGTCTATATAGACATTCAGATCTATTGACTGGCGCCTAGTCTATATAGACATTCAGATCTATTGACTGGCCTAGTCTATATAGACATTCAGATCTATTGACTGGCCTAGTCTATATAGACATTCAGATCTATTGACTGGCCTAGTCTATATAGACATTCAGATCTATTGACTGACCTAGTCTATATAGACATTCAGATCTATTGACTGGCTGACCTAGTCTATATAGACATTCAGATCTATTGACTGGCTGACCTAGTCTATATAGACATTCAGATCTATTGACTGGCCTAGTCTATATAGACATTCAGATCTATTGACTGGCCTAGTCTATATAGACATTCAGATCTATTGACTGACCTAGTCTATATAGACATTCAGATCTATTGACTGGCTGGCCTAGTCTATATAGACATTCAGATCTATTGACTGGCCTAGTCTATATAGACATTCAGATCTATTGACTGGCCTAGTCTATATAGACATTCAGATCTATTGACTGGCCTAGTCTATATAGACATTCAGATCTATTGACTGGCCTAGTCTATATAGACATTCAGATCTATTGACTGGCGCCTAGTCTATATAGACATTCAGATCTATTGACTGGCCTAGTCTATATAGACATTCAGATCTATTGACGGCTGGCCTAGTCTATATAGACATTCAGATCTATTGACTGACCTAGTCTATATAGACATTCAGATCTATCTGACTGGCCTAGTCTATATAGACATTCAGATCTATTGACTGACTGGCCTAGTCTATATAGACATTCAGATCTATTGACTGGCCTAGTCTATATAGACATTCAGATCTATTGACTGGCCTAGTCTATATAGACATTCAGATCTATTGACTGGCCTAGTCTATATAGACATTCAGATCTATTGACTGGCCTAGTCTATATAGACATTCAGATCTATTGACTGGCCTAGTCTATATAGACATTCAGATCTATTGACTGGCCTAGTCTATATAGACATTCAGATCTATTGACTGGCTGACCTAGTCTATATAGACATTCAGATCTATTGACTGGCCTAGTCTATATAGACATTCAGATCTATTGACTGGCCTAGTCTATATAGACATTCAGATCTATTGACTGGCCTAGTCTATATAGACATTCAGATCTATTGACTGGCTGGCCTAGTCTATATAGACATTCAGATCTATTGACTGGACCTAGTCTATATAGACATTCAGATCTATTGACTGGCCTAGTCTATATAGACATTCAGATCTATTGACTGGCCTAGGTCTATATAGACATTCAGATCTATTGCTGAGCCTAGTCTTAGACATTCAGATCTATTGACTGGCCTAGTCTATATAGACATTCAGATCTATTGACTGGCCTAGTCTATATAGACATTCAGATCTATTGACTGGCCTAGTCTATATAGACATTCAGATCTATTGACTGACTGGCCTAGTCTATATAGACATTCAGATCTATTGACTGGCCTAGTCTATATAGACATTCAGATCTATTGACTGGCCTAGTCTATATAGACATTCAGATCTATTGACTGACTGGCCTAGTCTATATAGACATTCAGATCTATTGACTGGCCTAGTCTATATAGACATTCAGATCTATTGACTGACCTAGTCTATATAGACATTCAGATCTATTGACTGACTGGCCTAGTCTATATAGACATTCAGATCTATTGACTGGCCTAGTCTATATAGACATTCAGATCTATTGACTGACTGGCCTAGTCTATATAGACATTCAGATCTATTGACTGGCCTAGTCTATATAGACATTCAGATCTATTGACTGGCCTAGTCTATATAGACATTCAGATCTATTGACTGCGGCCTAGTCTATATAGACATTCAGATCTATTGACTGGCCTAGTCTATATAGACATTCAGATCTATTGACTGACGCCTAGTCTATATAGACATTCAGATCTATTGACTGGCTGACCTAGTCTATATAGACATTCAGATCTATTGACTGGCCTAGTCTATATAGACATTCAGATCTATTGACTGGCCTAGTCTATATAGACATTCAGATCTATTGACTGGCCTAGTCTATATAGACATTCAGATCTATTGACTGGCTGACCTAGTCTATATAGACATTCAGATCTATTGACTGGCCTAGTCTATATAGACATTCAGATCTATTGACTGGCCTAGTCTATATAGACATTCAGATCTATTGACTGACTGCCTAGTCTATATAGACATTCAGATCTATTGACGCTGGCCTAGTCTATATAGACATTCAGATCTATTGACTGACTGGCCTAGTCTATATAGACATTCAGATCTATTGACTGGCTGACCTAGTCTATATAGACATTCAGATCTATTGACTGGCCTAGTCTATATAGACATTCAGATCTATTGACTGACGACTAGTCTATATAGACATTCAGATCTATTGACTGGCCTAGTCTATATAGACATTCAGATCTATTGACTGGCTGACCTAGTCTATATAGACATTCAGATCTATTGACTGGCCTAGTCTATATAGACATTCAGATCTATTGACTGGCCTAGTCTATATAGACATTCAGATCTATTGACTGGCCTAGTCTATATAGACATTCAGATCTATTGACTGGCCTAGTCTATATAGACATTCAGATCTATTGACTGGCCTAGTCTATATAGACATTCAGATCTATTGACTGGCCTAGTCTATATAGACATTCAGATCTATTGACTGGCCTAGTCTATATAGACATTCAGATCTATTGACTGGGCCTAGTCTATATAGACATTCAGATCTATTGACTGGCCTAGTCTATATAGACATTCAGATCTATTGACTGGCCTAGTCTATATAGACATTCAGATCTATTGACTGGCTGGCCTAGTCTATATAGACATTCAGATCTATTGACTGGCTGACCTAGTCTATATAGACATTCAGATCTATTGACTGGGCCTAGTCTATATAGACATTCAGATCTATTGACTGACTGGCCTAGTCTATATAGACATTCAGATCTATTGACTGGCCTAGTCTATATAGACATTCAGATCTATTGACTGGCCTAGTCTATATAGACATTCAGATCTATTGAGCTGGCCTAGTCTATATAGACATTCAGATCTATTGACTGGCCTAGTCTATATAGACATTCAGATCTATTGACTGGCCTAGTCTATATAGACATTCAGATCTATTGACTGGCCTAGTCTATATAGACATTCAGATCTATTGACTGGCCTAGTCTATATAGACATTCAGATCTATTGACTGGCCTAGTCTATATAGACATTCAGATCTATTGACTGACTGGCCTAGTCTATATAGACATTCAGATCTATTGACTGGCCTAGTCTATATAGACATTCAGATCTATTGACTGGCCTAGTCTATATAGACATTCAGATCTATTGACTGGCCTAGTCTATATAGACATTCAGATCTATTGACTGGCCTAGTCTATATAGACATTCAGATCTATTGACTGGCCTAGTCTATATAGACATTCAGATCTATTGACTGGCCTAGTCTATATAGACATTCAGATCTATTGACTGGCCTAGTCTATATAGACATTCAGATCTATTGACTGGCCTAGTCTATATAGACATTCAGATCTATTGACTGACTGGCCTAGTCTATATAGACATTCAGATCTATTGACTGACCTAGTCTATATAGACATTCAGATCTATTGACTGACTGGACCTAGTCTATATAGACATTCAGATCTATTGACTGACTGACCTAGTCTATATAGACATTCAGATCTATTGACTGGCCTAGTCTATATAGACATTCAGATCTATTGACTGGCCTAGTCTATATAGACATTCAGATCTATTGACTGGCCTAGTCTATATAGACATTCAGATCTATTGACTGACCTAGTCTATATAGACATTCAGATCTATTGACTGGCCTAGTCTATATAGACATTCAGATCTATTGACTGACTGGCCTAGTCTATATAGACATTCAGATCTATTGACTGGCCTAGTCTATATAGACATTCAGATCTATTGACTGGCTGACCTAGTCTATATAGACATTCAGATCTATTGACTGACCTAGTCTATATAGACATTCAGATCTATTGACTGGCCTAGTCTATATAGACATTCAGATCTATTGACTGGCTGACCTAGTCTATATAGACATTCAGATCTATTGACTGGCCTAGTCTATATAGACATTCAGATCTATTGACTGGCCTAGTCTATATAGACATTCAGATCTATTGACTGGCTGGCCTAGTCTATATAGACATTCAGATCTATTGACTGGCCTAGTCTATATAGACATTCAGATCTATTGACTGGCCTAGTCTATATAGACATTCAGATCTATTGACTGACTGGCCTAGTCTATATAGACATTCAGATCTATTGACTGGCCTAGTCTATATAGACATTCAGATCTATTGACTGGCCTAGTCTATATAGACATTCAGATCTATTGACTGGCCTAGTCTATATAGACATTCAGATCTATTGACTGGCTGACCTAGTCTATATAGACATTCAGATCTATTGACTGGCTGACCTAGTCTATATAGACATTCAGATCTATTGACTGGCCTAGTCTATATAGACATTCAGATCTATTGACTGGCCTAGTCTATATAGACATTCAGATCTATTGACTGGCCTAGTCTATATAGACATTCAGATCTATTGACTGGCCTAGTCTATATAGACATTCAGATCTATTGACTGACGGCCTAGTCTATATAGACATTCAGATCTATTGACGCTGGCCTAGTCTATATAGACATTCAGATCTATTGACTGGCCTAGTCTATATAGACATTCAGATCTATTGACTGGACCTAGTCTATATAGACATTCAGATCTATTGACTGGCCTAGTCTATATAGACATTCAGATCTATTGACTGGCTGACCTAGTCTATATAGACATTCAGATCTATTGACTGACCTAGTCTATATAGACATTCAGATCTATTGACTGGCCTAGTCTATATAGACATTCAGATCTATTGACTGACCTAGTCTATATAGACATTCAGATCTATTGACTGGCCTAGTCTATATAGACATTCAGATCTATTGACTGACTGGCCTAGTCTATATAGACATTCAGATCTATTGACTGGCGCCTAGTCTATATAGACATTCAGATCTATTGACTGACTGGCCTAGTCTATATAGACATTCAGATCTATTGACTGGCTGACCTAGTCTATATAGACATTCAGATCTATTGACTGACTGACCTAGTCTATATAGACATTCAGATCTATTGACTGGCTGACCTAGTCTATATAGACATTCAGATATATTGACTGGCTGACCTAGTCTATATAGACATTCAGATCTATTGACTGGCCTAGTCTATATAGACATTCAGATCTATTGACTGGCCTAGTCTATATAGACATTCAGATCTATTGACTGGCTGGCCTAGTCTATATAGACATTCAGATCTATTGACTGGCCTAGTCTATATAGACATTCAGATCTATTGACTGGCCTAGTCTATATAGACATTCAGATCTATTGACTGGCTGGCCTAGTCTATATAGACATTCAGATCTATTGACTGGCCTAGTCTATATAGACATTCAGATCTATTGACTGGCCTAGTCTATATAGACATTCAGATCTATTGACTGGCCTAGTCTATATAGACATTCAGATCTATTGACTGGCCTAGTCTATATAGACATTCAGATCTATTGACTGGCCTAGTCTATATAGACATTCAGATCTATTGACTGGCCTAGTCTATATAGACATTCAGATCTATTGACTGGGCCTAGTCTATATAGACATTCAGATCTATTGACTGGCCTAGTCTATATAGACATTCAGATCTATTGACTGGCCTAGTCTATATAGACATTCAGATCTATTGACTGGCCTAGTCTATATAGACATTCAGATCTATTGACTGGCTGCCTAGTCTATATAGACATTCAGATCTATTGACTGGCCTAGTCTATATAGACATTCAGATCTATTGACTGGCCTAGTCTATATAGACATTCAGATCTATTGACTGGCCTAGTCTATATAGACATTCAGATCTATTGACTGGCCTAGTCTATATAGACATTCAGATCTATTGACTGACTGGCCTAGTCTATATAGACATTCAGATCTATTGACTGGCCTAGTCTATATAGACATTCAGATCTATTGACTGACCTAGTCTATATAGACATTCAGATCTATTGACTGGCCTAGTCTATATAGACATTCAGATCTATTGACTGGCCTAGTCTATATAGACATTCAGATCTATTGACTGGCCTAGTCTATATAGACATTCAGATCTATTGACTGGCCTAGTCTATATAGACATTCAGATCTATTGACTGGCCTAGTCTATATAGACATTCAGATCTATTGACTGGCCTAGTCTATATAGACATTCAGATCTATTGACTGGCCTAGTCTATATAGACATTCAGATCTATTGACTGACCTAGTCTATATAGACATTCAGATCTATTGACTGACCTAGTCTATATAGACATTCAGATCTATTGACTGGCCTAGTCTATATAGACATTCAGATCTATTGACTGACGCCTAGTCTATATAGACATTCAGATCTATTGACTGGCCTAGTCTATATAGACATTCAGATCTATTGACTGGCCTAGTCTATATAGACATTCAGATCTATTGACTGACCTAGTCTATATAGACATTCAGATCTATTGACTGGCCTAGTCTATATAGACATTCAGATCTATTGACTGACTGGCCTAGTCTATATAGACATTCAGATCTATTGACTGCTGACCTAGTCTATATAGACATTCAGATCTATTGACTGACTGACCTAGTCTATATAGACATTCAGATCTATTGACTGGCTGACCTAGTCTATATAGACATTCAGATCTATTGACTGGCCTAGTCTATATAGACATTCAGATCTATTGACTGGCCTAGTCTATATAGACATTCAGATCTATTGACTGGCTGGCCTAGTCTATATAGACATTCAGATCTATTGACTGGCCTAGTCTATATAGACATTCAGATCTATTGACTGGCCTAGTCTATATAGACATTCAGATCTATTGACTGACGCCTAGTCTATATAGACATTCAGATCTATTGACTGGCCTAGTCTATATAGACATTCAGATCTATTGACTGGCCTAGTCTATATAGACATTCAGATCTATTGACTGGCCTAGTCTATATAGACATTCAGATCTATTGACTGGCCTAGTCTATATAGACATTCAGATCTATTGACTGGCTGGCCTAGTCTATATAGACATTCAGATCTATTGACTGGCCTAGTCTATATAGACATTCAGATCTATTGACTGACTGGCCTAGTCTATATAGACATTCAGATCTATTGACTGACTGGCCTAGTCTATATAGACATTCAGATCTATTGACTGGCTGACCTAGTCTATATAGACATTCAGATCTATTGACAGGCCTAGTCTATATAGACATTCAGATCTATTGACTGACTGGCCTAGTCTATATAGACATTCAGATCTATTGACTGGCCTAGTCTATATAGACATTCAGATCTATTGACTGGCTGGCCTAGTCTATATAGACATTCAGATCTATTGACTGACCTAGTCTATATAGACATTCAGATCTATTGACTGGCCTAGTCTATATAGACATTCAGATCTATTGACTGGCCTAGTCTATATAGACATTCAGATCTATTGACTGGCCTAGTCTATATAGACATTCAGATCTATTGACTGGCCTAGTCTATATAGACATTCAGATCTATTGACTGAGCCTAGTCTATATAGACATTCAGATCTATTGACCTGGCCTAGTCTATATAGACATTCAGATCTATTGACTGGCCTAGTCTTATAGACATTCAGATCTATTGACTGGCCTAGTCTATATAGACATTCAGATCTATTGACTGACTGACCTAGTCTATATAGACATTCAGATCTATTGACTGACTGGCCTAGTCTATATAGACATTCAGATCTATTGACTGGCCTAGTCTATATAGACATTCAGATCTATTGACTGGCCTAGTCTATATAGACATTCAGATCTATTGACTGGCTGGCCTAGTCTATATAGACATTC
This sequence comes from Coregonus clupeaformis, assembly GCF_020615455.1. NCBI lineage: Eukaryota > Metazoa > Chordata > Actinopteri > Salmoniformes > Salmonidae > Coregonus > Coregonus clupeaformis. The sequence goes on from NW_025534910.1 coordinate 24,597, forward strand.
AGATCTATTGACTGAGCCTAGTCTATATAGACATTCAGATCTATTGACTGGCCTAGTCTATATAGACATTCAGATCTATTGACTGGCCTAGTCTATATAGACATTCAGATCTATTGACTGGCCTAGTCTATATAGACATTCAGATCTATTGACTGGCCTAGTCATATAGACATTCAGATCTATTGACTGACTGGCCTAGTCTATATAGACATTCAGATCTATTGACTGGCCTAGTCTATATAGACATTCAGATCTATTGACTGGCCTAGTCTATATAGACATTCAGATCTATTGACTGGTGACCTAGTCTTATAGACATTCAGATCTATTGACTGGCCTAGTCTATATAGACATTCAGATCTATTGACTGACTGGCCTAGTCTATATAGACATTCAGATCTATTGACTGGCCTAGTCTATATAGACATTCAGATCTATTGACTGGCCTAGTCTATATAGACATTCAGATCTATTGACTGACTGGCCTAGTCTATATAGACATTCAGATCTATTGACTGGCCTAGTCTATATAGACATTCAGATCTATTGACTGGCCTAGTCTATATAGACATTCAGATCTATTGACTGGCCTAGTCTATATAGACATTCAGATCTATGACTGACTGGCCTAGTCTATATAGACATTCAGATCTATTGACTGGCCTAGTCTATATAGACATTCAGATCTATTGACTGGCCTAGTCTATATAGACATTCAGATCTATTGACTGACTGCCTAGTCTATATAGACATTCAGATCTATTGACTGGCCTAGTCTATATAGACATTCAGATCTATTGACTGGCCTAGTCTATATAGACATTCAGATCTATTGACTGGCCTAGTCTATATAGACATTCAGATCTATTGACTGGCCTAGTCTATATAGACATTCAGATCTATTGACTGACTGGCCTAGTCTATATAGACATTCAGATCTATTGACTGGCCTAGTCTATATAGACATTCAGATCTATTGACTGACTGGCCTAGTCTATATAGACATTCAGATCTATTGACTGACCTAGTCTATATAGACATTCAGATCTATTGACTGGCCTAGTCTATATAGACATTCAGATCTATTGACGGCTGACCTAGTCTATATAGACATTCAGATCTATTGACTGACTGGCCTAGTCTATATAGACATTCAGATCTATTGACTGGCCTAGTCTATATAGACATTCAGATCTATTGACTGGCCTAGTCTATATAGACATTCAGATCTATTGACTGGCCTAGTCTATATAGACATTCAGATCTATTGACTGGCCTAGTCTATATAGACATTCAGATCTATTGACTGACTGGCCTAGTCTATATAGACATTCAGATCTATTGACTGACCTAGTCTATATAGACATTCAGATCTATTGACTGGTGCCTAGTCTATATAGACATTCAGATCTATTGACTGGCCTAGTCTATATAGACATTCAGATCTATTGACTGGCCTAGTCTATATAGACATTCAGATCTATTGACTGGCCTAGTCTATATAGACATTCAGATCTATTGACTGGCTGGCCTAGTCTATATAGACATTCAGATCTATTGACTGACCTAGTCTATATAGACATTCAGATCTATTGACTGACTGGCCTAGTCTATATAGACATTCAGATCTATTGACTGGCCTAGTCTATATAGACATTCAGATCTATTGACTGGCCTAGTCTATATAGACATTCAGATCTATTGACTGGCCTAGTCTATATAGACATTCAGATCTATTGACTGGCTGACCTAGTCTATATAGACATTCAGATCTATTGACTGGCCTAGTCTATATAGACATTCAGATCTATTGACTGGCCTAGTCTATATAGACATTCAGATCTATTGACTGGCCCTAGTCTATATAGACATTCAGATCTATTGACTGGCCTAGTCTATATAGACATTCAGATCTATTGACTGGCCTAGTCTATATAGACATTCAGATCTATTGACTGGCTGGCCTAGTCTATATAGACATTCAGATCTATTGACTGGCTGACCTAGTCTATATAGACATTCAGATCTATTGACTGACTGGCCTAGTCTATATAGACATTCAGATCTATTGACTGGCCTAGTCTATATAGACATTCAGATCTATTGACTGACTGGCCTAGTCTATATAGACATTCAGATCTATTGACTGGCCTAGTCTATATAGACATTCAGATCTATTGACTGACTGGCCTAGTCTATATAGACATTCAGATCTATTGACTGGCCTAGTCTATATAGACATTCAGATCTATTGACTGGCCTAGTCTATATAGACATTCAGATCTATTGACTGGCCTAGTCTATATAGACATTCAGATCTATTGACTGACTGGCCTAGTCTATATAGACATTCAGATCTATTGACTGGCCTAGTCTATATAGACATTCAGATCTATTGACTGGCCTAGTCTATATAGACATTCAGATCTATTGACTGGCCTAGTCTTATAGACATTCAGATCTATTGACTGGCCTAGTCTATATAGACATTCAGATCTATTGACTGGCCTAGTCTATATAGACATTCAGATCTATTGACTGGCTGGCCTAGTCTATATAGACATTCAGATCTATTGACTGGCCTAGTCTATATAGACATTCAGATCTATTGACTGACCTAGTCTATATAGACATTCAGATCTATTGACTGGCCTAGTCTATATAGACATTCAGATCTATTGACTGGCCTAGTCTATATAGACATTCAGATCTATTGACTGGCCTAGTCTATATAGACATTCAGATCTATTGACTGGCTGACCTAGTCTATATAGACATTCAGATCTATTGACTGGCCTAGTCTATATAGACATTCAGATCTATTGACTGACCTAGTCTATATAGACATTCAGATCTATTGACTGGCCTAGTCTATATAGACATTCAGATCTATTGACTGGCCTAGTCTATATAGACATTCAGATCTATTGACTGACCTAGTCTATATAGACATTCAGATCTATTGACTGGCCTAGTCTATATAGACATTCAGATCTATTGACTGGCCTAGTCTATATAGACATTCAGATCTATTGACTGGCCTAGTCTATATAGACATTCAGATCTATTGACTGGCCTAGTCTATATAGACATTCAGATCTATTGACTGGCCTAGTCTATATAGACATTCAGATCTATTGACTGGCCTAGTCTATATAGACATTCAGATCTATTGACTGCTGACCTAGTCTATATAGACATTCAGATCTATTGACTGGCCTAGTCTATAGACATTCAGATCTATTGACTGGCCTAGTCTATATAGACATTCAGATCTATTGACTGACTGGCCTAGTCTATATAGACATTCAGATCTATTGACTGGCCTAGTCTATATAGACATTCAGATCTATTGACTGGCCTAGTCTATATAGACATTCAGATCTATTGACTGGCCTAGTCTATATAGACATTCAGATCTATTGACTGGCCTAGTCTATATAGACATTCAGATCTATTGACTGACCAGTCTATATAGACATTCAGATCTATTGACTGGCCTAGTCTATATAGACATTCAGATCTATTGACTGACCTAGTCTATATAGACATTCAGATCTATTGACTGGCCTAGTCTATATAGACATTCAGATCTATTGACTGGCCTAGTCTATATAGACATTCAGATCTATTGACTGGCTGGCCTAGTCTATATAGACATTCAGATCTATTGACTGACGGACCTAGTCTATATAGACATTCAGATCTATTGACTGACCTAGTCTATATAGACATTCAGATCTATTGACCGACTGACCTAGTCTATATAGACATTCAGATCTATTGACTGACCTAGTCTATATAGACATTCAGATCTATTGACTGGCCTAGTCTATATAGACATTCAGATCTATTGACTGGCCTAGTCTATATAGACATTCAGATCTATTGACTGACTGACCTAGTCTATATAGACATTCAGATCTATTGACTGACTGGCCTAGTCTATATAGACATTCAGATCTATTGACTGACCTAGTCTATATAGACATTCAGATCTATTGACTGGCCTAGTCTATATAGACATTCAGATCTATTGACTGGCTGCCTAGTCTATATAGACATTCAGATCTATTGAGGCTGGCCTAGTCTATATAGACATTCAGATCTATTGACTGGCCTAGTCTATATAGACATTCAGATCTATTGACTGACTGAGCCTAGTCTATATAGACATTCAGATCTATTGACTGGCCTAGTCTATATAGACATTCAGATCTATTGACTGACTGGCCTAGTCTATATAGACATTCAGATCTATTGACTGGCCTAGTCTATATAGACATTCAGATCTATTGACTGGCCTAGTCTATATAGACATTCAGATCTATTGACTGGCCTAGTCTATATAGACATTCAGATCTATTGACTGGCCTAGTCTATATAGACATTCAGATCTATTGACTGGCCTAGTCTATAGCATTGACAGTCATATAGACATTCAGATCTATTGACTGGCCTAGTCTATATAGACATTCAGATCTATTGACTGGCCTAGTCTATATAGACATTCAGATCTATTGACTGGCCTAGTCTATATAGACATTCAGATCTATGTGACTGGCCTAGTCTATATAGACATTCAGATCTATTGACTGGCCTAGTCTATATAGACATTCAGATCTATTGACTGACTGGCCTAGTCTATATAGACATTCAGATCTATTGACTGGCCTAGTCTATATAGACATTCAGATCTATTGACTGGCCTAGTCTATATAGACATTCAGATCTATTGACTGACTGGCCTAGTCTATATAGACATTCAGATCTATTGACTGGCCTAGTCTATATAGACATTCAGATCTATTGACTGGCCTAGTCTATATAGACATTCAGATCTATTGACTGACTGGCCTAGTCTATATAGACATTCAGATCTATTGACTGACTGGCCTAGTCTATATAGACATTCAGATCTATTGACTGACTGGCCTAGTCTATATAGACATTCAGATCTATTGACTGACTGGCCTAGTCTATATAGACATTCAGATCTATTGACTGGCTGGCCTAGTCTATATAGACATTCAGATCTATTGACTGGCTGACCTAGTCTATATAGACATTCAGATCTATTGACTGACTGGCCTAGTCTATATAGACATTCAGATCTATTGACTGGCCTAGTCTATATAGACATTCAGATCTATTGACTGGCCTAGTCTATAGACATTCAGATCTATTGACTGGCTAGTCTATATAGACATTCAGATCTATTGACTGACTGGCCTAGTCTATATAGACATTCAGATCTATTGACTGACTGGCCTAGTCTATATAGACATTCAGATCTATTGACTGGCCTAGTCTATATAGACATTCAGATCTATTGACTGACTGGCCTAGTCTATATAGACATTCAGATCTATTGACTGACTGGCCTAGTCTATATAGACATTCAGATCTATTGACTGACTGGCCTAGTCTATATAGACATTCAGATCTATTGACTGACTGGCCTAGTCTTATAGACATTCAGATCTATTGACTGGCCTAGTCTTATAGACATTCAGATCTATTGACTGCTGCCTAGTCTATATAGACATTCAGATCTATTGTTGACTGGCCTAGTCTATATAGACATTCAGATCTATTGACTGGCCTAGTCTATATAGACATTCAGATCTATTGACTGGCCTAGTCTATATAGACATTCAGATCTATTGACTGGCTGGCCTAGTCTATATAGACATTCAGATCTATTGACTGGCCTAGTCTATATAGACATTCAGATCTATTGACTGGCCTAGTCTATATAGACATTCAGATCTATTGACTGGCCTAGTCTATATAGACATTCAGATCTATTGACTGGCCTAGTCTATATAGACATTCAGATCTATTGACTGACCTAGTCTATATAGACATTCAGATCTATTGACTGGCTGGCCTAGTCTATATAGACATTCAGATCTATTGACTGGCCTAGTCTATGTAGACATTCAGATCTATTGACTGGCCTAGTCTATATAGACATTCAGATCTATTGACTGGCTGGCCTAGTCTATATAGACATTCAGATCTATTGACTGGCCTAGTCTATATAGACATTCAGATCTATTGACTGACTGGCCTAGTCTATATAGACATTCAGATCTATTGACTGAGCCTAGTCTATATAGACATTCAGATCTATTGACTGACTGGCCTAGTCTATATAGACATTCAGATCTATTGACTGACCTAGTCTATATAGACATTCAGATCTATTGACTGACTGACCTAGTCTATATAGACATTCAGATCTATTGACTGGCTGACCTAGTCTATATAGACATTCAGATCTATTGACTGACTGGCCTAGTCTATATAGACATTCAGATCTATTGACTGGCTGGCCTAGTCTATATAGACATTCAGATCTATTGACTGGCTGACCTAGTCTATATAGACATTCAGATCTATTGACTGGCCTAGTCTATATAGACATTCAGATCTATTGACTGACTGGCCTAGTCTATATAGACATTCAGATCTATTGACTGGCCTAGTCTATATAGACATTCAGATCTATTGACTGGCCTAGTCTTATAGACATTCAGATCTATTGACTGGCCTAGTCTATATAGACATTCAGATCTATTGACTGACTGGCCTAGTCTATATAGACATTCAGATCTATTGACTGATCCTAGTCTATATAGACATTCAGATCTATTGACTGGCCTAGTCTATATAGACATTCAGATCTATTGACTGACTGGCCTAGTCTATATAGACATTCAGATCTATTGACTGGCCTAGTCTATATAGACATTCAGATCTATTGACTGGCCTAGTCTATATAGACATTCAGATCTATTGACTGGCCTAGTCTATATAGACATTCAGATCTATTGACTGACTGGCCTAGTCTATATAGACATTCAGATCTATTGACTGGCCTAGTCTATATAGACATTCAGATCTATTGACTGGCTGGCCTAGTCTATATAGACATTCAGATCTATTGACTGTGGCCTAGTCTATATAGACATTCAGATCTATTGACCGACTGGCCTAGTCTATATAGACATTCAGATCTATTGACTGGCCTAGTCTATATAGACATTCAGATCTATTGACTGGCCTAGTCTATATAGACATTCAGATCTATTGACTGACTGGCCTAGTCTATATAGACATTCAGATCTATTGACTGGCCTAGTCTATATAGACATTCAGATCTATTGACTGGCCTAGTCTATATAGACATTCAGATCTATTGACTGGCCTAGTCTATATAGACATTCAGATCTATGCTGACTGGCCTAGTCTATATAGACATTCAGATCTATTGACTGACTGGCCTAGTCTATATAGACATTCAGATCTATTGACTGGCCTAGTCTATATAGACATTCAGATCTATCTGACTGGCCTAGTCTATATAGACATTCAGATCTATTGACTGGCCTAGTCTATATAGACATTCAGATCTATTGACTGGCCTAGTCTATATAGACATTCAGATCTATTGACTGGCCTAGTCTATATAGACATTCAGATCTATTGACTGAGCCTAGTCTATATAGACATTCAGATCTATTGACTGACCTAGTCTATATAGACATTCAGATCTATTGACTGGCCTAGTCTATATAGACATTCAGATCTATTGACTGGCCTAGTCTATATAGACATTCAGATCTATTGACTGGCCTAGTCTATATAGACATTCAGATCTATTGAGCTGGCCTAGTCTATATAGACATTCAGATCTATTGACTGGCCTAGTCTATATAGACATTTCAGATCTATTGACTGGCCTAGTCTATATAGACATTCAGATCTATTGACTGGCCTAGTCTATATAGACATTCAGATCTATTGACTGGCCTAGTCTATATAGACATTCAGATCTATTGACTGGCCTAGTCTATATAGACATTCAGATCTATTGACTGGCTGACCTAGTCTATATAGACATTCAGATCTATTGACTGGCCTAGTCTATATAGACATTCAGATCTATTGACTGACTGGCCTAGTCTATATAGACATTCAGATCTATTGACTGGCTGGCCTAGTCTATATAGACATTCAGATCTATTGACTGACTGGCCTAGTCTATATAGACATTCAGATCTATTGACTGGCCTAGTCTATATAGACATTCAGATCTATTGACTGGCCTAGTCTATATAGACATTCAGATCTATTGACTGGCCTAGTCTTATAGACATTCAGATCTATTGACTGACTGGCCTAGTCTAGTAGACATTCAGATCTATTGACTGACCTAGTCTATATAGACATTCAGATCTATTGTGGCTGGCCTAGTCTATATAGACATTCAGATCTATTGACTGACTGGCCTAGTCTATAGACATTCAGATCTATTGACTGGCCTAGTCTATATAGACATTCAGATCTATTGACTGGCCTAGTCTATATAGACATTCAGATCTATTGACTGGCTCAGTCTATATAGACATTCAGATCTATTGACTGACTGGCCTAGTCTATATAGACATTCAGATCTATTGACTGGCCTAGTCTATATAGACATTCAGATCTATTGACTGACTGGCCTAGTCTATATAGACATTCAGATCTATTGACTGGCCTAGTCTATATAGACATTCAGATCTATTGACTGGCCTAGTCTATATAGACATTCAGATCTATTGACTGGCCTAGTCTATATAGACATTCAGATCTATTGACTGGCCTAGTCTATATAGACATTCAGATCTATTGACTGGCCTAGTCTATATAGACATTCAGATCTATTGACTGACCCTAGTCTATATAGACATTCAGATCTATTGACTGGCCTAGTCTATATAGACATTCAGATCTATTGACTGGCCTAGTCTATATAGACATTCAGATCTATTGACTGACTGGCCTAGTCTATATAGACATTCAGATCTATTGACTGACCTAGTCTATAGACATTCAGATCTATTGACTGGCCTAGTCTATATAGACATTCAGATCTATTGACTGACTGGCCTAGTCTATATAGACATTCAGATCTATTGACTGACTGACCTAGTCTATATAGACATTCAGATCTATTGACTGGCCTAGTCTATATAGACATTCAGATCTATTGACTGGCCTAGTCTATATAGACATTCAGATCTATTGACTGACCTAGTCATATAGACATTCAGATCTATTGACTGACCTAGTCTATATAGACATTCAGATCTATTGACTGGCCTAGTCTATATAGACATTCAGATCTATTGACTGGCCTAGTCTATATAGACATTCAGATCTATTGACTGGCCTAGTCTATATAGACATTCAGATCTATTGACTGGCCTAGTCTATATAGACATTCAGATCTATTGACTGGCCTAGTCTATATAGACATTCAGATCTATTGACTGACCTAGTCTATATAGACATTCAGATCTATTGACTGGCCTAGTCTATATAGACATTCAGATCTATTGACTGGCCTAGTCTATATAGACATTCAGATCTATTGACTGGCCTAGTCTATATAGACATTCAGATCTATTGACTGGCTGACCTAGTCTATATAGACATTCAGATCTATTGACTGGCCTAGTCTATATAGACATTCAGATCTATTGACTGGCTGGCCTAGTCTATATAGACATTCAGATCTATTGACTGGCTGGCCTAGTCTATATAGACATTCAGATCTATTGACTGGCCTAGTCTATATAGACATTCAGATCTATTGACTGGCTGGCCTAGTCTATATAGACATTCAGATCTATTGACTGGCCTAGTCTATATAGACATTCAGATCTATTGACTGGCTGACCTAGTCTATATAGACATTCAGATCTATTGACTGGCTGACCTAGTCTATATAGACATTCAGATCTATTGACTGGCCTAGTCTATAGACATTCAGATCTATTGACTGGCTAGTCTATATAGACATTCAGATCTATTGACTGGCTGGCCTAGTCTATATAGACATTCAGATCTATTGACTGGCTGACCTAGTCTATATAGACATTCAGATCTATTGACTGGCCTAGTCTATATAGACATTCAGATCTATTGACTGGCTGGCCTAGTCTATATAGACATTCAGATCTATTGACTGACCTAGTCTATATAGACATTCAGATCTATTGACTGGCTGACCTAGTCTATATAGACATAAGTCTCCCGGAGTGGCGCAGTGGTCAAAGGCACTGCATCGCGAGTGCTAGCTGTGCCACTAGAGATCCTGGTTCGAATCCAGGCTCTGTCGTGACCGGGCGGCGACGGGAGACCCATGGGGCGGCGCACTTGGCCCAGGGTAGGGGAGGGACGGCCGGCAGGGATGTATTTTCTTGTGTTTTATACATGGTATATATTTATATATATCCCCCTATGAGGTTGGAATAATACTGTGAAGTTGTGCAAATTATTATAATGCCCTTTTAATGTAAGAGCTTGTTCTGAAAAGATTTAGGTGGGATGGAGTTTTGGCCTGGTGACATCACAAGGAGGTAAATTAGTTAACAGACCAATAGGTAGGTGTAGATTTAGGTGGGATGGAGTTTTGGCCTGGTGACATCACAAGGAGGTAAATTAGTTAACAGACCAATAGGAAAGAGAGTTCCAAACCCCTCTGCCAATAACAAAAATTGCTATTTGCTAAGAAGCTATTCTGTTTCTTTTTGACCATTCAGATTTAAAAACAAATCACAGTAAAGGTACTTCATTGTTACCCAGAAATTGTTTGATATTGAGATGAAAAAAAAAGTAGGTGTAGATTTAGGTGGGATGGAGTTTTGGCCTGGTGACATCACAAGGAGGTAAATTAGTTAATTAGAGAAACCATCTATTTCACCGCACTACTTTTGACCAGGGCCCCTCGTGCACTATACAGGAAACAGGAAGACGTTTTTGGGATGCATGCAGAGATCCTATGTGAGGTGTGAGGTGACTAAGTGACCTTTTAAAAGGAGGTTCCATAGATAACATTCCTCCAGTGAGGTGATCAGTATAAATGATTATAAAATGATAGCCCGTTAATAACTACAGCAGATGTATTGGAAACATGATGGCCATTCATTATGATAGATTACACATTGGTTGAATCCCAAATGGCACCCTATTCCCTATGTGGTGCATTAGAGCCTTGGCAAAAGTAGTGTACTACTATTGTATATAGAGAACAGGGTGCCATTTGGGATGCAATCCCACACACACTGCATACATTCTGTTATATTAAATTACTGTGATGAAAAAAAGTGAATATAATATGAAGTGAAATGCAGAAATGTAATCACTGTAATACTGTAGAAAATCAGATGTTCCGTCGATTGGTTTTATTACATCAAATCAAAAGGAAAGTTCCACTGGCTTGTAATGAAAAAAAAAGCAGCTTTTTGGTTTTCTGAATTGAATTATGTTTGATATCGGGAAGTCACAGAAATTAGATGAACATTGTGATTTTTTTTCGTTTGACTGTCAAACAGAAAATCCTGAAAAACAACTTCTTACATGGTGTTATGTTACATTATTCATGACGGAGATCAATGTAATTCATGTCAATATAGATGACCCTTTTCCTTTTCAATTGCTGCATTTTGATGTGGTGTAAAATAGAGATGGAAGGGAAGTGGATATTACAGTGATACCATGCCACATTTACATCAAGCAGGAAAATGCACTAGAACTTGCTTTCAATCCTTTAATGTGTGCTTTCACAGAACCCAGTGAACTACAGCTTTGGGGGAGAGGAGAGGAGGAGAAGGGAGGAGAGGAGAGGATGTGTGGGTCTGTGTGCATGAGAGTGAGAGAGAAAGGAGCATCATCCCCCAATCCCCAGTGAGAAGAGAGAGAGAGAGAGAGAGCATTGTGTGTGTGTGTGTGTGTGTGTTTTGGGCTGGGCTGTGTGAGAGGAAGGTTTGTTTTCTGCTGTTCTGACCACTACTCATCAACCACAGGGAAAGGAGGGAGGAATGGAGGGATAGGGGAATGAAGAGATGAAGGGATGTGTGGGGTGAGGTGTAAAGAAGAGGACCTCTGACAGCAGCAAGGGGAGCTGAGCCACTTTCCCTGTCAAGTGTTCCCACCGGCATGCCTGACTGCCTCCTTCCCTGCCTCCCTCCCTCCCTCTCTGCCTCCCTCTCTGTCTCCCTCTCTGTCTCCCTCTCTGCCTCCCTGTCTCCCTCCCTCCCTGTCTGTCTCCCTCTCTGCCTCCCTCTCTGTCTCCCTCTCTGTCTCCCTCTCTGTCTCCCTCTCTGTCTCCCTCTCTGCCTCCTCTCTGCCTCCCTCCTGTCTCCCTCCCTCCCTGTCTCCTCCCACCCTGTCTCCTCCCACCCTGCCTCCCTCTCTGCCTCCCTCCCTCTCTGCCTCCCTCCCTGTTGTCTGTAACTCCCTCTCTGCCTCCCTCTCTGTCTCCCTCTCTGTCTCCCTCTCTGTCTCCCTCTCTGCCTCCCTCTCTGTCTCCCTCTCTGTCTCCCTCTCTGTCTCCCTCTCTGTCTCCCTCTCTGCCTCCCTCCCTGTCTCCCTCCCTCCCTGTCTCCCTCCCACCCTGTCTCCCTCCCACCCTGTCTCCCTCCCACCCTGTCTCTCTTCCACCCTGTCTCCCTCCTGTCTCCCTCCCTGTCTCCCTCCCTGTCTCCCTCCCTGTCTCCCTCCTGTTGTCTGGTGTCTCCCTCTCTGTCTCCCTCTCTGTCTCCTCTCTGCCTCCTCCCTGTCTCCCCTCTCTGCCTCCCTCTCTGTCTCCCTCTCTGTCTCCCTCCCTGTCTCTCTCTCTGCCTCCCTCTCTGTCTCCTCTCTGTCTCCCTCTCTGTCTCCCTCTCTGTCTCCCTCTCTGTCTCCCTCTCTGCCTCCCTCTATGCCTCCCTCTCGGTCTCCCTCTCTGCCTCCCTCTCTGCCTCCCTCTCTGCCTCCCTCTCTGCCTCCCTGTCTCCCTCCCTCCCTCTCTGTCTCCCTCTCTGCTCCCTCTCTGCCTCCCTCTCTGCCTCCCTCCCTGTCTCCCTCCCTCCCTGTTCCTCCCACTCTCCCTCCCACCTGTCTCCTCTCTGCCTCCTCTCTGTCTCCCTCCCTGTCTCCTCTCCCTGTCTCCTCCCTGTCTCCCTCCCTGTTGTCTGGTGTCTCCCTCTCTGTCTCCCTCTCTGTCTCCCTCTCTGCCTCCCTCCCTGTCTCCCTCTCTGCCTCCCTCTCTGTCTCCCTCTCTGTCTCCCTCCCTGTCTCCCTCTCTGCCTCCCTCTCTGTCTCCCTCTCTGTCTCCCTCTCTGTCTCCCTCTCTGTCTCCTCTCTGCCTCCCTCCTGTCTCCCTCTCTGCCTCCCTCTCTGTCTCCCTCTCTGTCTCCCTCCCTGTCTCCCTCCCTGTCTCCCTCTCTGCCTCCCTCTCTGTCTCCCTCTCTGTCTCCCTCTCTGTCTCCCTCTCTGTCTCCCTCTCTGCCTCCCTCTCGGTCTCCCTCTCTGCCTCCTCTCTGCCTCCCTCTCTGCCTCCTCTCGGTCTCCCTCTCTGCCTCCCTCTCTGCCTCCCTCTCTGCCTCCTCTCTGCCTCCCTGTCTCCTCCCTCTCCCTGTCTGTCTCCCTCTCTGTCTCCCTCTCTGTCTCCCTCTCTGTCTCCCTCCCACTCGGCCTCCCTCTCGGTCTCCCTCTCTGCCTCCTCTCTGCCTCCCTGTCTCCCTCCCCTGTCTCCCTCCCTCCCTCCCTGTCTCCCTCCCTCCCTGTCTCCTCCCACCCTGCCTCCTCTCTGCCTCCCTCCTGCCTCCTCCCTGTTGTCTGGTAACTCCCTCTCTGTCTCCCTCCCTGCCTCCCTCCCTGCCTCCTCCCTGTTGTCTGTAACTCCCTCTCTGTCTCCCTCCCTGTTGTCTGGTGTCTCCTCTTGTCTCCCTCTCTGTCTCCCTCTCTGCCTCCCTCTCTGTCTCCCTCTCTGCCTCCCTCTCTGCCTCCCTCTCTGCCTCCCTCTCTGCCTCCCTCTCTGTCTCCCTCTCTGTCTCCCTCTCTGTCTCCCTCTCTGCCTCCCTCCCTGTTGTCTGGTAACTCCTCTCTGCCTCCCTCCCTGTTTACCTCCCACCCTGTATCCCTCTCTGCCTCCCTCTCTGCCTCCCTCTCTGTCTCCCTCCCTGTTGTCTGGTAACTCCCTCTCTGTCTCCCTCTCTGTCTCCCTCTCTGCCTCCCTCTCTGCCTCCCTCTCTGCCTCCCTCTCTGTCTCCCTCTCTGTCTCCCTCTCTGCCTCCCTCTCTGCCTCCCTCTCTGCCTCCCTCTCTGCCTCCTCTCTGCCTCCATCTCTGTCTCCCTCCCTGTTGTCTGGAAACTCCCTCTCTGTCTCCTCCCTGTTGTCTGGTGTCTCCTCTCTGCCTCGCTCTCTGCCTCGCTCTCTGCCTCGCTCTCTGCCTCGCTCTCTGCCTCGCTCTCTGTCTCTGCCTCCCTCTCTGCCTCCCTCTCTGCCTCCCTCTCTGTCTCCCTCTCTGCCTCCCTCTCTGCCTCCCTCCCTGCCTCCCTCTCTGTCTCCCTCCCTGTTGTCTGGTAACTCCATCTCTCGTCTATCTACCACTTCCTTCCTTCCTTCCTTCCTTCCTTCCTGTCTGCCTCCCTCCTACAGCTCTGAGACTTTAACCACTGAATATATCTGTATCTGCTGTACGTGGGCTAGAATTCTCTCGACCTGCCATAGCTGTCGTCAAATCATTGCATAACCTCTGTGTGGGCTGACTATGTCAGAGATCATTCAAGACACATGGCTACACTGTAACATTATCACAGCAGGGTGATTCCCCACAGAACTACATGGCTACACTGTAACATTATCACAGCAGGGTGATTCCTCACAGAACTACATGGCTACACTGTAACATTATCACAGCAGGGTGATTCCTCACAGAACTACACGGCTACACTGTAACATTATCACAGCAGGGTGATTCCTCACAGAACTACACGGCTACACTGTAACATTATCACAGCAGGGTGATTCCTCACAGAACTACATGGCTACACTGTAACATTATCACAGCAGGGTGATTAAACACAGAACTACACCGCTACACTGTAACATTATCACAGCAGGGTGATTCCTCACAGAACTACATGGCTACACTGTAACATTATCACAGCAGGGTGATTCCTCACAGAACTACATGGCTACACTGTAACATTATCACAGCAGGGTGATTCCTCACAGAACTACACGGCTACACTGTAACATTATCACAGCAGGGTGATTCCTCACAGAACTACATGGCTACACTGTAACATTATCACAGCAGGGTGATTCCTCACAGAACTACATGGCTACACTGTAACATTATCACAGCAGGGTGATTCCCCACAGAACCACATGGCTACACTGTAACATTATCACAGCAGGGTGATTCCCCACAGAACCACATGGCTACACTGTAACATTATCACAGCAGGGTGATTCCCCACAGAACTACATGGCTACACTGTAACATTATCACAGCAGGGTGATTCCTCACAGAACTACACCGCTACACTGTAACATTATCACAGCAGGGTGATTCCTCACAGAACTACATGGCTACACTGTAACATTATCACAGCAGGGTGATTCCCCACAGAACTACACGGCTACACTGTAACATTATCACAGCAGGGTGATTCCTCACAGAACTACATGGCTACACTGTAACATTATCACAGCAGGGTGATTCCTCACAGAACTACATGGCTACACTGTAACATTATCACAGCAGGGTGATTCCTCACAGAACTACATGGCTACACTGTAACATTATCACAGCAGGGTGATTCCCCACAGAACTACATGGCTACACTGTAACATTATCACAGCAGGGTGATTCCTCACAGAACTACACGGCTACACTGTAACATTATCACAGCAGGGTGATTCCTCACAGAACTACATGGCTACACTGTAACATTATCACAGCAGGGTGATTCCCCACAGAACTACTACGGCTACACTGTAACATTATCACAGCAGGGTGATTCCTCACAGAACTACACGGCTACACTGTAACATTATCACAGCAGGGTGATTAAACACAGAACTACATGGCTACACTGTAACATTATCACAGCAGGGTGATTCCTCACAGAACTACATGGCTACACTGTAATATTATCACAGCAGGGTGATTCCTCACAGAACTACCGCGGCTACACTGTAACATTATCACAGCAGGGTGATTCCTCACAGAACTACATGGCTACACTGTAACATTATCACAGCAGGGTGATTCCTCACAGAACTACATGGCTACACTGTAACATTATCACAGCAGGGTGATTCCCCACAGAACTACACGGCTACACTGTAACATTATCACAGCAGGGTGATTCCTCACAGAACTACATGGCTACACTGTAACATTATCACAGCAGGGTGATTCCTCACAGAACTACATGGCTACACTGTAACATTATCACAGCAGGGTGATTCCTCACAGAACTACATGGCTACACTGTAACATTATCACAGCAGGGTGATTCCCCACAGAACTACATGGCTACACTGTAACATTATCACAGCAGGGTGATTCCTCACAGAACTACACGGCTACACTGTAACATTATCACAGCAGGGTGATTCCTCACAGAACTACATGGCTACACTGTAACATTATCACAGCAGGGTGATTCCCCACAGAACTACACGGCTACACTGTAACATTATCACAGCAGGGTGATTCCTCACAGAACTACACGGCTACACTGTAACATTATCACAGCAGGGTGATTAAACACAGAACTACATGGCTACACTGTAACATTATCACAGCAGGGTGATTCCTCACAGAACTACATGGCTACACTGTAATATTATCACAGCAGGGTGATTCCTCACAGAACTACACGGCTACACTGTAACATTATCACAGCAGGGTGATTCCTCACAGAACTACATGGCTACACTGTAACATTATCACAGCAGGGTGATTCCTCACAGAACTACATGGCTACACTGTAATATTATCACAGCAGGGTGATTCCTCACAGAACTACATGGCTACACTGTAACATTATCACAGCAGGGTGATTAAACACAGAACTACATGGCTACACTGTAACATTATCACAGCAGGGTGATTCCTCACAGAACTACATGGCTACACTGTAACATTATCACAGCAGGGTGATTCTCACAGAACCACATGGCTACACTAACATTATCACAGCAGGGTGATTCCTCACAGAACTACATGGCTACACTGTAACATTATCAGAGCAGGGTGATTCCTCACAGAACTACACGGCTACACTGTAACATTATCACAGCAGGGTGATTCCTCACAGAACTACATGGCTACACTGTAACATTATCACAGCAGGGTGATTCCTCACAGAACTACACGGCTACACTGTAACATTATCACAGCAGGGTGATTCCTCACAGAACTACACGGCTACACTGTAACATTATCACAGCAGGGTGATTCCCCACAGAACTACACCGCTACACTGTAACATTATCACAGCAGGGTGATTCCCCACAGAACTACACGGCTACACTGTAACATTATCACAGCAGGGTGATTCCTCACAGAACTACACGGCTACACTGTAACATTATCACAGCAGGGTGATTCCCCACAGAACTACACCGCTACACTGTAACATTATCACAGCAGGGTGATTCCCCACAGAACTACACGGCTACACTGTAACATTATCACAGCAGGGTGATTCCTCACAGAACTACATGGCTACACTGTAACATTATCACAGCAGGGTGATTAAACACAGAACTACACGGCTACACTGTAACATTATCACAGCAGGGTGATTCCTCACAGAACTACATGGCTACACTGTAACATTATCACAGCAGGGTGATTCCCGCAGAACTACATGGCTACACTGTAACATTATCACAGCAGGGTGATTCCTCACAGAAAAAGAAAAAAAACAGCGTCAAAATGTAATCCATAGAAGGCTCCTTTGGAGGATGGATTGTTGATATACACTATATATACACAAAAGTATGTGGACACCCCTTCAAATTAGTGGATTCGCTATTTCAGCCACACTCATTGCTGACAGGTGTATAAAATCGAGCACACAGCCATGCAATCTCCATAGACAAACATTGGCAGTAAAATGGCCTTACTGAAGAGCTCAGTGACTTTCAACGTGGCACCATCATAGGATGCCACCTTTCCAACAAGTCAGTTCGTTAAATTTCTGCCCTGCTAGAGCTGCCCCCGGTCAACTGTAAGTGCTGTTATTGTGAAGTGGAAACGTCTAGGAGCAACAACGGCTCAGCCGCGAAGTGGTCGGCCACACAAGCTCACAGAACGGGACCGAGTGCTGAAGCGCTTAGTGCGTAAAAATCGTCTGTTCCTCGGTTGCAACACTCGCTGCACGAATTCCAAACTGCCTCTGGAAGCAACGTCAGCACAAAAACTGTTTGGCTGAGCTTCATGAAATGGGTTTCCATGGCCGAGCAGCCGCACACACAAGCCTAAGATCACCATGCGCAATGCCAAGTGTCGGCTGGAGTGGTGTAAAGCTCACCGCCATTGGACTCTGGAGCAGTGGAAACGTGTTCTCTGGAGTGATGAATCACGCTTCACCATCTGGCAGTCTGACGGACAAATCTGGGCTTGGCGGATGCCAGGAGAACGCTACCTGCCCGAATGCATAGTGCCAACTGTAAAGTTTGGTGGAGGAGGAATAATGGTCTGGGGCTGTTTTTCATGGTTTGTGCTAGGCCCCTTAGTTCCAGTGAAGAGAACTCTTAACGCTACAGCATACAATGACATTCTAGACGATTCTATGCTTCCAACTTTGTGGCAACAGTTTGGGAAAGGCCCTTTCCTGTTTCAGCATGACAATGCCCCCGTGCACAAAGAGAGGTCCATACAGAAATGGTTTGCCGAGATCGGTGTGGAAGAACTTGACTGGCCTGCACAGAGCCCTGACCTCAACCCCATCGAACAACTTTGGGATGAATTGGAACGCTGACTGTGAGCCAGGTCTAATCGCCCAACATCAGTGTCCGACCTCACTAATGCTCTTGTGGCTGAATGGAAGAAAGTCCCTGCAGCAATGTTCCAACATCTAGTGGAAAGCCTTCCCAGAAGAGTGGAGGCCGTCATAGCAGCAAAGGGGGGACCAACTCCATACAGTGGGGAAAAAAAGTATTTAGTCAGCCACCAATTGTGCAAGTTCTCCCACTTAAAAAGATGAGAGAGGCCTGTAATTTTCATCATAGGTACACGTCAACCATGACAGACAAAATGAGATTTTTTTTTCTCCAGAAAATCACATTGTAGGATTTTAATGAATTTATTTGCAAATTATGGTGGAAAATAAGTATTTGGTCAATAACAAAAGTTTCTCAATACTTTGTTATACACCCTTTGTTGGCAATGACACAGGTCAAACGTTTTCTGTAAGTCTTCACAAGGTTTTCACACACTGTTGCTGGTATTTTGGCCCATTCCTCCATGCAGATCTCCTCTAGAGCAGTGATGTTTTTGGGCTGTCGCTGGGCAACACGGACTTTCAACTCCCCTCCAAAGATTTTCTATGGGGTTGAGATCTGGAGACTGGCTAGGCCACTCCAGGACCTTGAAATGCTTCTTACGGGAAGCCACTCCTTCGTTGCCCGGGCGGTGTGTTTGGGATCATTGTCATGCTGAAAGACCCAGCCACGTTTCATCTTCAATGCCCTTGCTGATGGAAGGAGGTTTTCACTCAAAATCTCACGATACATGGCCCCATTCATTCTTTCCTTTACACGGATCAGTCGTCCTGGTCCCTTTGCAGAAAAAACAGCCCCAAAGCATGATGTTTCCACCCCCATGCTTCACAGTAGGTATGGTGTTCTTTGGATGCAACTCAGCATTCTTTGTCCTCCAAACACGACGAGTTGAGTTTTTACCAAAAAGTTCTATTTTGGTTTTATCTGACCATATGACATTCTCCCCAGTCCTCTTCTGGATCATCCAAATGCACTCTAGCAAACTTCAGACGGGCCTGGACATGTACTCGGCTTAAGCAGGGGGACACGTCTGGCACTGCAGGATTTGAGTCCCTGGCGGCGTAGTGTGTTACTGATGGTAGGCTTTGTTACTTTGGTCCCAGCTCTCTGCAGGTCATTCACTATGTCCCCCGTGTGGTTCTGGGATTTTTGGCATCATTTGGGAGATCAGTTTGCTGATGTCAACGTTGTGAACAGAGTGCCCCGTGGTGGCGGTGGGGTTATGGTATGGGGAGGCATAAGCTACGGACAACCAACACAATTGCATTTTATCGATGGCAATTTGAATGCATAGAGATACCGTGACGAGATCCTGAGGCCCATTGTCGTGCCATTCATCCACCACCATCATCTCATGTTTCAGCATGATAATGCACGGCCCCATGTCGCAAGGATCTGTGCACAATTCTTGGAAAGCTGAAAATGTCTGGCCTGCATACTCACCAGACATGTCACCCGTTGAGCATGTTTGGGATGCTCTGGATCGACGTGTACGACAGCGTTCCAGTTCTCGCCAAAATATCCAGCAACATCGCACAGCCATTGAAAAGG
>NW_025534910.1:50000-138550 GCF_020615455.1 Coregonus clupeaformis
CCTGGCTGACTGCCTGCACATTGAGATAGCTAACTCTCCTGCCTGGCTGACTGCCTGCCCCATGAGAGAGCTAACTCTCTCCTGTCTGGCTGACTGCCTGCCCCATGAGAGAGCTAACTCTCCTGTCTGGCTGACTGCCTGCCCCATGAGAGAGCTAACTCTCCTGCCTGGCTGACTGCCTGCCCCATGAGAGAGCTAACTCTCCTGTCTGGCTAACTGCCTGCCCCATGAGAGAGCTAACTCTCCTGTCTGGCTGACTGCCTGCCCCATGAGAGAGCTAACTCTCCTGCCTGGCTGACTGCCTGCCCCATGAGAGAGCTAACTCTCCTGCCTGGCTGACTGCCTGCCCCATGAGAGAGCTAACTCTCCTGCCTGGCTGACTGCCTGCCCCATGATAGAGCTAACTCTCCTGCCTGGCTGACTGCCCCATGAGAGAGCTAACTCTCCTGTCTGGCTGACTGCCTGCCCCATGAGAGAGCTAACTCTCCTGCCTGGCTGACTGCCCCATGAGAGAGCTAACTCTCCAGCCTGACTGCCTGCCCCATGAGAGAGCTAACTCTTCTGTCTGGCTGACTGCCTGCCCCATGAGAGAGCTAACTCTCCTGTCTGGCTGACTGCCTGCCCCATGAGAGAGCTAACTCTCCTGCCTGGCTGACTGCCTGCCCCATGAGAGAGCTAACTCTCCTGCCTGGCTGACTGCCTGCCCCATGAGAGAGCTAACTCTCCTGCCAGGCTGACTGCCTGCCCCATGAGAGAGCTAACTCTCTTGCCTGACTGACTGCCTGCCCCATGAGAGAGCTAACTCTCCTGTCTGGCTGACTGCCTGCCCCATGAGAGAGCTAACTCTCCTGCCTGGCTGCCTGCCCCATGAGAGAGCTAACTCTCCTGCCTGGCTGCCTGCCCCATGAGAGAGCTAACTCTCCTGCCTGGCTGACTGCCTGCCCCATGAGAGAGCTAACTCTCCTGTCTGGCTGACTGCCCCATGAGAGAGCTAACTCTCCAAGGTGTGTTAATAAAAGCAGCTTAGTCGTCCTCTAAAACTAGCTAGAATTACTTACACATAATACAATTATTTTTTACACAGTCTACTGTCTATAGTGTTAAATGTAACCCTGCCTTGTTACAGTCTACTGTCTATAGTGTTAAATGTAACCCTGTCTTGTTACAGTCTATAGTGTTAAATGTAACCCTGTCTTGTTACAGTCTATAGTGTTAAATGTAACCCTGTCTTGTTACAGTCTACTGTCTATAGTGTTAAATGTAACCCTGTCTTGTTACAGTCTACTGTCTATAGTGTTAAATGTAACCCTGTCTTGTTACAGTCTACAGTGTTAAATGTAACCCTGTCTTGTTACAGTCTATAGTGTTAAATGTAACCCTGTCTTGTTACTGTCTATAGTGTTAAATGTAACCCTGTCTTGTTACAGTCTACTGTCTATAGTGTTAAATGTAACCCTGTCTTGTTACAGTCTATAGTGTTAAATGTAACCCTGTCTTGTTACAGTCTATAGTGTTAAATGTAACCCTGTCTTGTTACAGTCTACTGTCTATAGTGTTAAATGTAACCCTGTCTTGTTACAGTCTACTGTCTATAGTGTTAAATGTAACCCTGTCTTGTTACTGTCTATAGTGTTAAATGTAACCCTGTCTTGTTACAGTCTACTGTCTATAGTGTTAAATGTAACCCTGTCTTGTTACAGTCTATAGTGTTAAATGTAACCCTGTCTTGTTACAGTCTATAGTGTTAAATGTAACCCTGTCTTGTTACAGTCTACTGTCTATAGTGTTAAATGTAACCCTGTCTTGTTACAGTCTACTGTCTATAGTGTTAAATGTAACCCTGTCTTGTTACAGTCTATAGTGTTAAATGTAACCCTGTCTTGTTACAGTCTATAGTGTTAAATGTAACCCTGTCTTGTTATAGTCTACAGTCTATAGTGTTAAATGTAACCCTGTCTGGTTACAGTCTACTGTCTATAGTGTTAAATGTAACCCTGCATATAGAGTGAAATGAATATTTAAAAGACGTTGTAAACATTCTTTACATAACACTCAGCCCTGCTCTAGTAGTTCACTAAACTACAGAGTATGTTGTCCAGCCCTGCTATAGTAGTTCACTAAACTACAGAGTATGTTGTCCAGCCCTGCTATAGTAGTTCACTAAACTACAGAGTATGTTGTCCAGCCCTGCTATAGTAGTTCACTAAACTACAGAGTATGTTGTCCAGCCCTGCTATAGTAGTTCACTAAACTACAGAGTATGTTGTCCAGCCCTGCTATAGTAGTTAACTAAACTACAGAGTATGTTGTCCAGCCCTGCTATAGTAGTTCACTAAACTACAGAGTATGTTGTCCAGCCCTGATATAGTAGTTCACTAAACTACAGAGTATGTTGTCCAGCCCTGCTATAGTAGTTCACTAAACTACAGAGTATGTTATCCAGCCCTGCTATAGTAGTTCACTAAACTACAGAGTATGTTGTCCAGCCCTGCTATAGTAGTTCACTAAACTACAGAGTATGTTGTCCAGCCCTGCTATAGTAGTTCACTAAACTACAGAGTATGTTGTACAGCCCTGATATAGTAGTTCACTAAACTACAGAGTATGTTGTCCAGCCCTGCTGTAGTAGTTCACTAAACTACAGAGTATGTTGTCCAGCCCTGATATAGTAGTTCACTAAACTACAGAGTATGTTGTCCAGCCCTGCTATAGTAGTTCACTAAACTACAGAGTATGTTGTCCAGCCCTGATATAGTAGTTCACTAAACTACAGAGTATGTTGTCCAGCCCTGCTATAGTAGTTCACTAAACTACAGAGTATGTTGTCCAGCCCTGCTATAGTAGTTCACTAAACTACAGAGTATGTTGTCCAGCCCTGCTATAGTAGTTCACTAAACTACAGAGTATGTTGTCCAGCCCTGCTATAGTAGTTCACTAAACTACAGAGTATGTTGTCCAGCCCTGCTATAGTAGTTCACTAAACTACAGAGTATGTTGTCCAGCCCTGCTATAGTAGTTCACTAAACTACAGAGTATGTTGTCCAGCCCTGCTATAGTAGTTCACTAAACTACAGAGTATGTTGTCCAGCCCTGCTGTAGTAGTTCACTAAACTACAGAGTATGTTGTCCAGCCCTGCTATAGTAGTTCACTAAACTACAGAGTATGTTGTCCAGCCCTGCTATAGTAGTTCACTAAACTACAGAGTATGTTGTCCAGCCCTGCTATAGTAGTTCACTAAACTACAGAGTATGTTGTCCAGCCCTGCTATAGTAGTTCACTAAACTACAGAGTATGTTGTCCAGCCCTGCTATAGTAGTTCACTAAACTACAGAGTATGTTGTCCAGCCCTGCTATAGTAGTTCACTAAACTACAGAGTATGTTGTCCAGCCCTGCTATAGTAGTTCACTAAACTACAGAGTATGTTGTCCAGCCCTGCTATAGTAGTTCACTAAACTACAGAGTATGTTGTCCATGGAAGTTTTTGTCACTGGCTCTTTTGATATGAGATTCAGAATGAATAATAACAATGTTTGTGGTAGTTTGAAAGGGTTTGATCCACCTTGCGTTTCCAATTCACATGACCCGACAAGAAAACCCCCAGCCCTGTAGTCATAGCACTGATGAAAAGGGAAGCTATCTATGATAATAATATGTTGTCCCAGCCCACGGAGAGGACCCAGAGTTTAACCTGATAGGGCCCAGAGTTTAAACTGATCAGGTCATGAGATCAGGGCAAACTTCAGGCTCCGGAAAAGACAAGTACGAATTTTGCAACACCGCTTTGGAACGTGTGTGTCCACCTCTGCGGCTCACTCCTGCCAGATATCCTGTGCCAGCCCAGGGATTAAACCGACAACCCTCAGGTTAGAGACTCACCTCTCTAACCTCCAGGTTATCACCATCCCTCACCTCTCTAACCTCCAGGTTATCACCATCCTTCACCTCTCTAACCTCCAGGTTATCACCATCCTTCACCTCTCTAACCTCCAGGTTATCACCATCCCTCACCTCTCTAACCTCCAGGTTATCACCATCCTTCACCTCTCTAACCTCCAGGTTATCACCATCCTTCACCTCTCTAACCTCCAGGTTATCACCATCCCCTCACCTCTCTAACCTCCAGGTTATCACCATCCCCTCACCTCTCTAACCTTCAGGTTATCACCATCCTTCACCTCTCTAACCTCCAGGTTATCACCATCCCTCACCTCTCTAACCTCCAGGTTATCACCATCCCTCACCTCTCTAACCTCCAGGTTATCACCATCCCTCACCTCTCTAACCTCCAGGTTATCACCATCCTTCACCTCTCTAACCTCCAGGTTATCACCATCCTTCACCTCTCTAACCTCCAGGTTATCACCATCCCTCACCTCTCTAACCTCCAGGTTATCACCATCCCCTCACCTCTCTAACCTCCAGGTTATCACCATCCCCTCACCTCTCTAACCTCCAGGTTATCACCATCCCTCACCTCTCTAACCTCCAGGTTATCACCATCCCTCACCTCTCTAACCTTCAGGTTATCACCATCCTTCACCTCTCTAACCTCCAGGTTATCACCATCCCTCACCTCTCTAACCTCCAGGTTATCACCATCCCTCACCTCTCTAACCTCCAGGTTATCACCATCCCTCACCTCTCTAACCTCCAGGTTATCACCATCCTTCACCTCTCTAACCTCCAGGTTATCACCATCCCTCACCTCTCTAACCTCCAGGTTATCACCATCCCCTCACCTCTCTAACCTCCAGGTTATCACCATCCCTCACCTCTCTAACCTCCAGGTTATCACCATCCCTCACCTCTCTAACCTCCAGGTTATCACCATCCCTCACCTCTCTAACCTTCAGGTTATCACCATCCTTCACCTCTCTAACCTCCAGGTTATCACCATCCCTCACCTCTCTAACCTCCAGGTTATCACCATCCCTCACCTCTCTAACCTCCAGGTTATCACCATCCCTCACCTCTCTAACCTTCAGGTTATCACCATCCTTCACCTCTCTAACCTCCAGGTTATCACCATCCCCTCACCTCTCTAACCTCCAGGTTATCACCATCCCTCACCTCTCTAACCTCCAGGTTATCACCATCCGTCACCTCTCTAACCTCCAGGTTATCACCATCCTTCACCTCTCTAACCTCCAGGTTATCACCATCCTTCACCTCTCTAACCTCCAGGTTATCACCATCCCTAACCTCTCTAACCTCCAGGTTATCACCATCCCTCACCTCTCTAACCTCCAGGTTATCACCATCCCTCACCTCTCTAACCTCCAGGTTATCACCATCCTTCACCTCTCTAACCTCCAGGTTATCACCATCCTTCACCTCTCTAACCTCCAGGTTATCACCATCCCTCACCTCTCTAACCTCCAGGTTATCACCATCCCTCACCTCTCTAACCTCCAGGTTATCACCATCCTTCACCTCTCTAACCTCCTTCAAACAAAGTCAACACAGTGGCCATTGCTAGCTACCCAACACGACCAGCTAACTGTACTGTAGTAGCTAAATACAATATACTTGTCCTAGCTAGCCAACGTTTAATCATTGCTGCGTCATGAAAGGAACTTGACACAGACACGAATGATCTGTTTAGTGTGTTATCACACTATTGGTGGTTTGTTGTGACCAAGTGTTGGTGCTAAACTGTGTGTTACTGGATGCTAGCATGCTAGTTAGCTAGTTAACACACTATTGGTGGTTTGTTGTGACCAAGTGTTGGTGCTAAACTGTGTGTTATTGTTATTGGATGCTAGCATGCTAGTTAGCTATGGTGTCATAGTTAGCTA
Organism: Coregonus clupeaformis; assembly: GCF_020615455.1. NCBI lineage: Eukaryota > Metazoa > Chordata > Actinopteri > Salmoniformes > Salmonidae > Coregonus > Coregonus clupeaformis. The sequence continues at coordinate 55,801 of NW_025534910.1, forward strand.
GCTGAATAAAGTGGGTTGAGTCTATTCCTTTAAACATTGAACCGCTGTGGTTCACAACAATTCTGATTTCTAAAGGTGGAAGTTGGGAGAGTTTTTTGTTCGGGTGGTTCAGTGAAACAATTTTAGTTTCTGAGGTAGAAGTTTTTGGTGAGGGAGGCCCTGCTCTCTCCTCTCCCAGATGCTTAGCTCATTTCATTCCGATCTCCTCTGCATTTTTGTAGCCATTTGCTACAGCCTGTCAACTATGCCTCTGCCTATCCCTGTTCTCTCCTCTCTGCACAGGCTACACAAACGCACCACACCGCGTGGCTGCTGCCTCTCTAACCTGGTGGTCCCTGCACGCACCACACACCTGGAGTTCCAGGTCGCAGGCAGCCTCTGGAACTGCCGTTCTGCTGCCAACAAAGCTGACTTCATCCCAGCCTATGCCAACCTCCAGTCCCTCGACTTCCTGGCGCTGACGGAAACATGGATCACCACTGAAAACACTGCTACTCCTACTGCTCTCTCCTCGTCTGACCATGTGTTCTCGCATACCCCGAGAGCATCTGGTCAGAGGGGTGGTGGTACAGGAATCCTCATCTCTCCCAAGTGGACATTCTCAATTTTTCCCCTAACCCATCTGTCTATCTCCTCATTTGAATTCCATGCTGTCACAGTCACTAGCCCATTTAAGCTTAATATCCTTGTCATCTATCGCCCTCCAGGTTCCCTTGGAGAGTTCATCAATGAGCTTGACGCCTTGATAAGTTCCTTTCCTGAAGATGGCTCACCCCTCACAGTTTTGGGGGATTTCAACCTCCCTATGTCCACATTTGACTCATTTCTCTCTGCCTCCTTCTTTCCACTCCTCTCCTCTTTTGACCTCACCCTCTCACCGTCCCCCTACTCACAAGGCAGGCAATACGCTTGACCTCATCTTCACTAGATGCTGCTCCTCTACTAATCTCACTGCAACTCCCCTCCATGTCTCCGACCACTACTTTGTTTCCTTTTCTCTCTCGCTCTCCTCCCACACTACTCACTCTGCCCCCTACACAGATGGTAATGCGCCGCCGCAACCTCGCTCTCTCTCTCCCACTACTCTCTCCTTTTCCATCCTATCATCTCTTCCCTCTGCTCAATCCTTCTCCCTCCAATCTCCTGATTCTGCCTCCTCAACCCTCCTCTCCTCCCTTTCTGCATCCTTTGACTCTCTGTGTCCCCTATCCTCCCGGCCGGCTCGGTCCTCCCCCTCCAGCTCCGTGGCTTGATGACTCATTGCAAGCTCACAGAACAGAGCTCCGGGCAGCGGAGCGGAAATGGAAGAAAACTAAACTCCCTGCCGACCTGGCATCTTTTCCTCCCTCCTCTCTACATTTTCTTCATCTGTTTCTGCTGCTAAGGCCACCTTCTACCACTCTAAATTCCAAGCATCTGCCTCTAACCCTAGGAAATCTTTGCCACATTTTCCTCCCTCCTGAATCTCCTCTCTCTCTGTGGATGACTTCGTCAACCACTTTGAAAAAGAAGGTTGACGACATCCGATCCTCGTTTGTTAAGTCTAATGACACTGCTGGTCCTGCTCACACTGCCCTACCCTATGCTTTGACTTCTTTCTCCCCTCTCTCTCCAGATAAAATCCTGCGACTTGTGACTGCAGGCCGCCCAACAACCTGCCCGCTTGACCCCATCCCCTCCTCCCTTCTCCAGACCATCTCCGGTGACCTTCTCCCCTATCTCACCTCGCTGATCAACTCATCCTTGACCGCTGGCCATGTCCCTTCCGTCTTCAAGAGAGCGAGAGTTGCTCCCCTTCTCAAAAAACCAACACTCGACCCCACTGATGTCAACAACTACAGACCAGTATCCCTTCTTTCTTTTCTTTCCAAAACTATTGAGCGTGCCGTCTTTAGCCAACTCTCTTGCTATCTCTCTCAGAATGACCTTCTTGATCCAAACCAATCAGGTTTCAGGACTGGTCATTCAACTGAGACTGCTCTTCTCTGTGTCACAGAGACTCTCCGCACTGCTAAAGCTAACTCTCTCTCCTCTGCTCTTGTCCTTCTAGACCTGTCTGCTGCCTTTGATACTGTGAACCATCAGATCCTCCTCTCCACCCTCTCTGAGCTGGGCATCTCCCGGCGCGGCTCACTCCTGGATTGCGTCCTACCTGACCGGTCGCTCCTACCAAGTGGCGTGGCGAGAAGCTGTCTCCGCACCACGTGCTCTCACCACTGGTGTCCCCCCAGGGCTCAGTTCTAGGCCCTCTCCTTTTCTCCCTATACACCAAGTCACTTGGCTCTGTCATATCCTCACACGGCCTCTCCTATCATTGCTACGCTGACGATACACAACTAATCTTCTCCTTTCCCCCTTCTGATAACCAGGTGGCGAATCGCATCTCTGCATGTCTGGCAGACATATCAGTATGGATGACGGATCACCACCTCAAGCTGAACCCCTGGCAAGACGGAGCTGCTCTTCCTCCCGGGGAAGGACTGCCCGTTCCATGATCTCGCCATCACGGTTGACAACTCCGTTGTGTCCTCCTCCCAGAGTGCGAAGAGCCTTGGCGTGAACCTGGACAACACCCTGTCGTTTCTCCGCTAACATCAAGGCGGTGACCCGCTCCTGCAGGTTCATGCTCTACAACATTCGGAGAGTACGACCCTGCCTTACACAGGAAGCGGCACAGGTCCTAATCCAGGCACTTGTCATCTCCCGTCTGGATTACTGCAACTCGCTGTTGGCTGGCCTCCCTGCATGTGCCATTAAACCCCTACAACTCATCCAGAATGCCGCAGCCCGTCTGGTGTTCAACCTTCCCAAGTTCTCTCACGTCACCCCCCTCCTCCGCACACTCCACTGGCTTCCAGTTGAAGCTCGCATCCGTTACAAGACCATGGTGCTTGCCTTTGGAGCAGCGAGGGGGACGGCACCTCTGTACCTTCGGGCTCTGATCAGTCCCTACACCCAAACGAGGGCATTGCGTTCATCCACCTCTGGCCTGCTGGCTCCCCTTCCTCTGCGGAAGCATAGTTCCCGCTCAGCCCAGTCAAAACTGTTCGCTGCTCTGGCACCCCAATGGTGGAACAAGCTCCCTCACGACGCCAGGACAGCGGAGTCACTCACCACCTTCCGGAGACATTTGAAACCCCCACCTCTTTAAGGAATACCTGGGATAGGATAAAGCAATCCTTCTACCCCCCACACACACACAGCGGAGTCGCTCACCACCTTCCGGAGACATTTGAAACCCCACCTCTTTAAGGAATACCTGGGATAGGATAAAGTAATCCTTCTACCCCCCACCCCACAGCGGAGTCACTCACCACCTCCGGAGACATTTGAAACCCCACCTCTTTAAGGAATACCTGGGATAGGATAAAGTAATCCTTCTACCCCCCACACACACACAGCGGAGTCGCTCACCACCTTCCGGAGACATTTGAAACCCCACCTCTTTAAGGAATACCTGGGATAGGATAAAGTAATCCTTCTACCCCCCCACCCCACCCCACAGCGGAGTCACTCACCACCTTCCGGAGACATTTGAAACCCCACCTCTTTAAGGAATACCTGGGATAGGATAAAGTAATCCTTCTACCCCCCACACACACACAGCGGAGTCGCTCACCACCTTCCGGAGACATTTGAAACCCCACCTCTTTAAGGAATACCTGGGATAGGATAAAGTAATCCTTCTCCCCCCCCAAAAAAAATTAAACAATTTGTAAAGTGGTTATCCCACTGGCTATAGGGTGAATGCATCAATTTGTGAGTCGCTCTGGACTAGAGCGTCTGCTAAATGACGTAAATGTGCCCTTGAGCAAGGCACTTAACCCTAATTGCTCCTGTAAGTCGCTCTGGATAAGAGCGTCTGCTAAATGACTAAAATGTAAATGTAAATCACCATCCTTCACCTCTCTAACCTCCAGGTTATCACCATCCTTCACCTCTCTAACCTCCAGGTTATCACCATCCCTCACCTCTCTAACCTCCAGGTTATCACCATCCCCTCACCTCTCTAACCTCCAGGTTATCACCATCCTTCACCTCTCTAACCTCCAGGTTATCACCATCCCCTGGTCTAGAAGCCCAGCCTAATAACTCATGTTACAGGTTCTGGTAGCCAGGGTGGTCATTAGTGTTAGTCCAATAACTCATGTTACAGGTTCTGGTAGCCAGGGTGGTCATTAGTGTTAGTCCAATAACTCATGTTACAGGTTCTGGTAGCCAGGGTGGTCATTAGTGTTAGTCCAATAACTCATGTTACAGGTTCTGGTAGCCAGGGTGGTCATTAATGTTAGTCCAATAACTCATGTTACAGGTTCTGGTAGCCTGGGTGGTCATTAGTGTTAGTCCAATAACTCATGTTACAGGTTCTGGTAGCCAGGGTGGTCATTAGTGTTAGTCCAATAACTCATGTTACAGGTTCTGGTAGCCAGGGTGGTGCTTAATGTTAGTCCAATAACTCATGTTACAGGTTATGTTAGCCAGGGTGGTCGTTAATGTTAGTCCAATAACTCATGTTACAGGTACTGTTAGCCAGGGTGGTCATTAATGTTAGACCAATAACTCATGTTACAGGTTCTGTTAGCCAGGGGTGGTCATTAATGTTAGTCCAATAACTCATGTTACTGGTATACCTGGGATAGGATAAAGTAATCCTTCTACCCCCACACACACAGCGGAGTCGCTCACCACCTTCCGGAGACATTTGAAACCCCACCTCTTTAAGGAATACCTGGGATAGGATAAAGTAATCCTTCTACCCCCCCAAAAAAAAATTAAACAATTTGTAAAGTGGTTATCCCACTGGCTATAGGGTGAATGCATCAATTTGTGAGTCGCTCTGGACTAGAGCGTCTGCTAAATGACGTAAATGTGCCCTTGAGCAAGGCACTTAACCCTAATTGCTCCTGTAAGTCGCTCTGGATAAGAGCGTCTGCTAAATGACTAAAATGTAAATGTAAATCACCATCCTTCACCTCTCTAACCTCCAGGTTATCACCATCCTTCACCTCTCTAACCTCCAGGTTATCACCATCCCTCACCTCTCTAACCTCCAGGTTATCACCATCCCTCACCTCTCTAACCTCCAGGTTATCACCATCCTTCACCTCTCTAACCTCCAGGTTATCACCATCCCTGGTCTAGAAGCCCAGCCTAATAACTCATGTTACAGGTTCTGGTAGCCAGGGTGGTCATTAGTGTTAGTCCAATAACTCATGTTACAGGTTCTGGTAGCCAGGGTGGTCATTAGTGTTAGTCCAATAACTCATGTTACAGGTTCTGGTAGCCAGGGTGGTCATTAGTGTTAGTCCAATAACTCATGTTACAGGTTCTGGTAGCCAGGGTGGTCATTAATGTTAGTCCAATAACTCATGTTACAGGTTCTGGTAGCCTGGGTGGTCATTAGTGTTAGTCCAATAACTCATGTTACAGGTTCTGTAGCCAGGGTGGTCATTAGTGTTAGTCCAATAACTCATGTTACAGGTTCTGGTAGCCAGGGTGGTCATTAATGTTAGTCCAATAACTCATGTTACAGGTTATGTTAGCCAGGGTGGTCATTAATGTTAGTCCAATAACTCATGTTACAGGTACTGTTAGCCAGGGTGGTCATTAATGTTAGACCAATAACTCATGTTACAGGTTCTGTTAGCCAGGGTGGTCATTAATGTTAGTCCAATAACTCATGTTACTGGTTCTGGTAGCCAGGGTGGTCATTCATGTTAGTCCAATAACTCATGTTACAGGTTCTGGTAGCCAGGGTGGTCATTAATGTTAGTCCAATAACTCATGTTACAGGTACTGTTAGCCAGGGTGGTCATTAATGCACAGGTGTAAATTGCGTGTCGGCCGCGTTGGGGAAAAACTCAGTGGCATCTGAGCTGGGACTGTCGTTGCCGCGTCTCTGCAATGTAAATCTAACTGCTACAGGTGATGTACTGCTACAGGTGATGTACTGCTACAGGGGGATGTCCTGCTACAGGGGATGTACTGCTACAGGTGATGTACTGCTACAGGTGATGTACTGCTACAGGGGGATGTCCTGCTACAGGGGATGTACTGCTACAGGTGATGTACTGCTACAGGTGATGTACTGCTACAGGGGATGTCCTGCTACAGGTGATGTACTGCTACAGGGGATGTACTGCTACAGGGGATGTACTGCTACAGGGGATGTACTGCTACAGGTGATGTACTGCTACAGGTGATGTACTGCTACAGGTGATGTACTGCTACAGGGGATGTACTGCTACAGGTGATGTACTGCTACAGGTGATGTACTGCTACAGGGGATGTACTGCTACAGGTGATGTACTGCTACAGGGGATGTACTGCTACAGGGATGTACTGCTACAGGGGATGTACTGCTACAGGGGATGTACTGCTACAGGGGATGTACTGCTACAGGGGATGTACTGCTACAGGGGATGTACTGCTACAGGTGATGTACTGCTACAGGGGATGTACTGCTACAGGGGATGTACTGCTACAGGTGATGTACTGCTACAGGTGATGTACTGCTACAGGTGATGTACTGCCACAGGTGATGTACTGCTACAGGTGATGTACTTCTACACCGTTTTTTCCCACCAATACTACACATTCCTTTGTCCCATGCCGTCCTGCACACTTCTCACATCTCGGAATCTCCCCTCCTAAACACTGCTGCAACATGGCCATGAGCTTGGCATCTGAAACACCTTATTGGGTTCGGCACAAAAGCTCTCACTGGATAACTGACATGTCCTAACATGACTTTATCAGGTAAAGACTGCTTCAAAACTCAAAAGGACAGACAATGTCTTCTCAGTTTCACAACGCTCACCACCGGGTCTGCGTTGCACCAAACGGCGTGCGTCACAGACACCGGGAAACTTCAGTTGATCCACCTCAACACTTAACGCCACCCCCAGTAATCACTCCTTTCGAAGGCGCCCTGCTCCGGAGTGCAAAGAAGTCACAGGTATTGTTCTGAAGCACGCGACGCGACGCGCCCGCTCCCTCTGGACAGAAGAAAAACAGAACATCATCAGGAGTCCACTTCCAGCTACCTTCACTGATTTAACCAAACTTATTTTTCACCCAGCCTGATACTATTTATTGGTCAGCCAAAAGGCAGGGATCCACTTTCTCCAAAAATGTCTCCAAAACTCTGAGGTCTTCACTTACCCTTTCTTCCTCATATGACCCCCAAACTTAAAGTGACAGGTAACATTTTGACCAAACAACAGAACTGCATCCTGGTTATCATCTAAATCCATAGAACACATGTACACATTCCGTTAGTTTTTGGCCTAATAATACATACATAACCGTTCTTTCAGTTTCATGTCACATGAAATGTGAAGAAAATAAGTTTGACATATATATATCCATTTATTTCCTGTATATTCTTGTCATATCCATGGCAGGGAGTGGGACAGTTGATACAGTACTTTCGGAAAGTATTCAGACCCCCTTGACCTTTTTTCACATTTTGTTACGTTGCAGCCTTATTCTAAAATTGATTAAATAATTGTTTTCCTCATCAATCTACACACAATACCCCATAATGACAAAGCGAAAACAGGTTTTTAGATATGTTGGCAAACTTACAAATAAAAAACAGAAATGCCTTATTTGCATAAGTATTCAGACCCTTTGCTATGAGACTCGAAATTGAGCTCAGGTGCATCCTGTTTCCATTGTTCATCCTTAAAGATATTTCTACAACTTGATTGGAGTCCACCTGTGGTAAATTCAATTGATTGGTCATGATTTGGGAAAGGCACACACCTGTCTATATAAGGTCCCACAGTTGACAGTGCATGTCAGAGCAAAAACCAAGCCATGAGGTCGAAGGAATTGTCCGTAGAGCTCCAAGACAGGATTGTGTTGAGGCACGGATCTGGGGAAGGGTACCAAAAAAAAAAAAAAGGTCCCCAAGAACCCAGTGGCCTCCATCGTTCTTAAATGGAACAAGTTTGGAACCACCAAGACTTCCTAAGAGCTGGCCGCCCGGCCAAACTGAGCAATCGCAGGAGAAGGGCCTTGGTCAGGGGAGGTGACCAAGAACCCGATGGTCACTCTGACAGAGCTCCAGAGTTCCTCTGTGGAGATGGGAGAACCTTCCAGAAGGAAAACCATTTCTGCAGCACTCCACCAATCAGGCCTTTATGGGAGAGTGGCCAGATGGAAGCCACTCCTCAGTAAAAGGCACATGACAGTCTGCTTGGAGTTTGCCAAAAGGCATCTAAAGGACTCTCCCATGAGAAACAAGATTCTCTGGTCTGGTGAAACCAAGATTGAACTCTTTGGCCTGAATGCCAAGCGTCACGTCTGGAGGAAACCTGGCACCATCCCTACGGTGAAGCATGGTGGTGGCAGCATCATGCTGTGGGGATGTTTTTCAGCGGCAGGGACTGGGAGACTAGTCTGGATCGAGGGAAAGATGAACTGAGCAAAGTACAGATAGATCCTTGATGAAAACCTGCTCCAGAGCGCTCAGGACCTCAGACTGGGGCGAAGGTTCACCTTCCAACAGGACAACAACCCTAAGCACACAGCCAAAACAACACAGGACTGGCTTCGGGACAAGTCTCTGAATGTCCTTGTGTGGCCCAGCCAGAGCCCGGACTTGAACCCGTTCGAATGTCTCTGGATATACCTGAAAATAGCTGTGCAGCGACGCTCCCTATCCAACCTGACAGAGCTTGAGAGGATCTGCAGAGAAGAATGGGAGAAACTCCCCAAATACAGGTGTGCCAAGTTTGTAGAGTCATACCCAAAAGACTCAAGGCTGTGATCGCTGCCAAAGGCGCTTCAACAAAGTTCTGAGTAAAGGGTCTGAATACTTATGTAAATGTGAAATATTTCATGTATTTATTTTTTATACATTTGCAAAAATTTCTACAAACCTGTTTTTGCTTTTTCATTATGGGGTATTGTGTGCAGATTGATGAGGGGAAAAAACAATTCAATCCATTTTAGAATAAGGCTGTAACGTAACAAAATGTGGAAAAAGTCAACAGGTCTGAATACTTTCCGGATGCACTGTCACAAAGTAACCCCGTCAACACTCTCCCAGGAACACACAGTGGGCTCTGGACAAAAGTAGTGCACTATATAGGGAATAGGGTGTCATAGGGCTCTGGTCTAAAGTAGTGCACTATATAGGGAATAGGGTGCCATAGGGCTCTGGACAAAAGTAGTGCACTATATAGGGAATAGGGTGTCATAGGGCTCTGGTCTAAAGTAGTGCACTATATAGGGAATAGGGTGTCATAGGGCTCTGGTCTAAAGTAGTGCACTATATAGGGAATAGGGTGTCATAGGGCTCTGGTCTAAAGTAGTGCACTATATAGGGAATAGGGTGTCATAGGGCTCTGGTCTAAAGTAGTGTACTATATAGGGAATAGGGTGTCATAGGGCTCTGGTCTAAAGTAGTGCACTATATAGGGAATAGGGTGTCATAGGGCTCTGGTCTAAAGTAGTGTACTATATAGGGAATAGGGTGCCATAGGGCTCTGGTCTAAAGTAGTGCACTATATAGGGAATAGGGTGTCATAGGGCTCTGGTCTAAAGTAGTGTACTATATAGGGAATAGGGTGTCATAGGGCTCTGGTCTAAAGTAGTGCACTATATAGGGAATAGGGTGTCATAGGGCTCTGGTCTAAAGTAGTGCACTATATAGGGAATAGGGTGTTCTAGAGGAGTCAACAGACAGACAGACAGCTAGGTCAGACAGAAAAGGCCAGACAGACATACAGACAGACAAACAGCTAAGTCAGACAGACAGACATCTAGGTCAGACAGACAGCTAGGACAGACAGACAGCTAGGACAGAGACAGACAGACAGCTAGGACAGAGACAGACAGCTAGGACAGACAGACAGCTAGGACAGACAGACAACTAAGACAGACAGACAGACATTATCTCGTACTAGACCCCTCTGGGCAATATATCAACACACAACGATGACACACACGCATGCCCCACACACACACACACACACACACACACACACACACACACACACACACACACACACACACACTGATTTGAAAGGATAGTCATGAAAACCCTCTCCTCTCACTGACATCAAACAACCAGGCCTCTCCCTCTCACTGACATCAAACAACCAGGCCTCCTCTCCCTCTCACTGACATCAAACAACCAGGCCTCCTCTCCCTCTTTCTCCCCTCATTAACAACCAGCCCTCCTCTCCCTCTCACTGACATCAAACAACCAGGCCTCCTCTCCTCTCACTGACATCAAACAACCAGGCCTCTCTCTCCCTCTCCCTCTCACTGACATCAAACAACCAGGCCTCCTCTCCCTCTCACTGACATCAAACAACCAGGCCTCCTCTCCCTCTTTCTCCCCTCATTAACAACCAGGCCTCCTCTCCCTCTCACTGACATCAAACAACCAGGCCTCCTCTCCCTCTTTCTCCCCTCATTAACAACCAGCCCTCCTCTCCCTCTCCCTCCCCTCATTAACAACCAGCCCTCCTCTCCCTCTTTCTCCCCTCATTAACAACCATCCCTCCCCTCATTAACAACCAGCCCCCCCTCCTCTCCCTCCCCTCATTAACAACCAGCTCTCCTCTCCCTCTTTCTCCCCTCATTAACAACCATCCCTCCTCCCTCTCTCCCTCCCCTCATTAACAACCATTCCTCCTCTCCCTCCTCTCATTAACAACCAGCCCTCCTCTCCCTCTTTCTCCCCTCATTAACAACCAGCCCTCCTCTCCTTTTTTTCTCCCTCATTAACAACCAGCCCCCCTCCCTCTTTCTCTCCTCATTAACAACCAGCCCTCCTCTTTCTCCCCTCATTAACAACCAGCCCCCCTCCCTCTTTCTCTCCTCATTAACAACCAGCCCTCCTCTCCCTCCCTCATTAACAACCATTCCTCCTCTCCCTCCTCTCATTAACAACCAGCCCTCCTCTCCCTCTTTCTCCCCTCACTAACAACCAGCCCCTCCTCTCCTTTTTTCTCCCCTCATTAACAACCAGCCCCCCCTCCCTCTTTCTCTCCTCATTAACAACCAGCCCTCCTCTTTCTCCCCTCATTAACAACCAGCCCTCCTCTCCCTCTTTCTCTCCTCATTAACAACCAGCCCTCCTTTCCCTCTTTCTCCCCTCATGAACCACCAGCCCTCCTCTCCCTCTTTCTCCTCTCATTAACAACCAGCCCTCCTCTCCCTCTTTCTCTCCTCATTAACAACCAGTCCTCCTCCCCCTCTTTCTCCCCTCATTAACAACCAGCCCTCCTCTCCCTCTTTCTCTCTCATTAACAACCAGCCCCTCCTTTCCCTCTTTCTCCCCTCATGAACCACCAGCCCTCCTCTCCCTCTTCTCCCCTCATTAACAACCAGCCCTCCTCTCCCTCTCCCTCCCTCCCTCATTAACAACCAGCCCTCCTCTCCCTCTCCCTCCCTCCCTCATTAACAACCAGCCCTCCTCTCCCTCTTTCTCCCCTCATTAACAACCAGCCTTCCTCTCCCTCTTTATCCCCTCATTAACAACCAGCCCTCCTCTCCCTCTCCCTCCCTCCCTCATTAACAACCATCCCTCCTCTCCCTCTTTCTCCCCTCATTAACAACCAGCCCTCCTCTCCTTTTTTCTCCCCTCATTAACCACCAGCCCTCCTCTCCCTCTCCCTCCCCTCATTAACAACCATCCCTCCCCTCATTAACAACCAGCCCCCCCTCCCTCTTTCTCCCCTCATTAACAACCAGCCCTCCTCTCCCTCTCCCTCCCCTCATTAATAACCAGGCCTCCTCTCCCTCTTTCTCCCCTCATTAACAACCAGCCCTCCTTTCCCTCTTTCTGTCCTCATTAACAACCAGCCCTCCTCCCTCTCTCCCTCCCCTCATTAACAACCAGCCCTCCTCTCCTTTTTTCTCCCCTCATTAACAACCAGCTCTCCTCTCCCTCTCCCTCCCCTCATTAACAACTCAGCCCTCCTCTCCCTCTTTCTCTCCTCATTAACAACCGTTTCCTCCTCTCCCTCTTTCTCTCCTCATTAACAACCAGCCCTCCTCTCCCTCCTCCTGTTTTTTTGAGTTGCAACGAAGGTTTAATATTTTATCCAATGAGAGGAGACCATTGAGGAACACACACACACACAAACATGCACACACAAGCTGCTGAACACAGTGGCACAGAGGAAGCCTGGTGACCTCCGGGAGCGCTACGGCTCGCCAGAGAGACGAGGTGGGCGATTGAGTGGAAAGAAGAGAGGAGAAGAGGAGAGGAGAAGAGAGGAGAAGAGGAGAGGAGAAGAGAGAGAAGGGGAGGGAAAGAGGGAAAGGAGAGAGGGGAGAGAGAGAGAGATGTGACTGGTCTAAGTAATGTATGTTATGGCTCCTGAGTGCTACGTGCGGTTGTAAGCTTCACAGGAACATCAAAACATAATCAAGTGACTCCGAGAGAAGAGAGCAGAGGGAGAGAAGAGAGCAGAGGAGAAGAGAGAGAGAGGAGGAGAAGAGAGAGAGGAGAGAAGAGAGAGGCGAGGAGAAGAAAGAGAGGGGGAGAAGAGAGAGCAGGAGGAGAAGAGAGAGAGGAGGAGAAGAGAGAGAGGAGGAGAAGAGAGAGAGAGGAGGTGAAGAGAGGGAGAGGAGGAGAAGAGAGGGAGAGGAGGAGAAGAGAGAGGATGAGAAGAGAGAGTGGAGGTGAAGAGAGAGAGGGGAGAAGAGAGAGGAGGTGGAGGAGAAGAGAGAGGAGGGAGAGAGAGAGAGGAGGAGAAGAGAGAGGAGAAGAGAGAAAGGAGGAGAAGAGAGAGAGGGAGAGGATGAGAAGAGAGAGAGAGAGAGAGGAGAAGAGAGAGGAGGAGAAGAGAGAGAGAGAGAGAGCGAGAGAGACAGAGAGAGAGAGAGAGAGAGAGAGCGAGAGAGAGACAGAGAGCGAGAGAGAGACAGAGAGCGAGAGAGAGACAGAGAGTGAGAGAGAGAGAGAGACAGAGAGAGAGAGAGAGAGGAGGAGAAGAGAGAGAGAGCGAGAGAGAGACAGAGAGAGAGAGAGAGGATGAGAAGAGAGAGAGAGAGAGAGAGAGAGACAGAGAGAGCGAGAGAGAAGAGCTGTGCTGATTAAATGAAGTGCACCAAACATTGAACCGAGACAGTACACAACAGTAGCTGTTTCTCAGACCTTTTCCATTTCATTCTCTCTCTATAAAATACTCTTTAGATGGTATTATTAAACACACTGTCTGGGCCCCAAATGGCACCCTATTTCCTATGGGCCCTGTTCTAAAGTAGTGCACTATATAGGGAACATAGGGGTGCCATTAGGGACGTACACCCTGAAATAAAATGACTAGTAGCTGACTCATCAGTCTGTCTGTCAGTCAGTCAGCCGGCAGGCAGGCGGGCGGTCAGTTAGTCAGTCTGTCGGTCGGCAGGCAGCCATCCAGCCAGTCTGTCTGTCTGTCAGTAGTCAGATCCCTAAGAGCCAGTCAATCAGCCAGCCAGTCAATCAGCCAGCCAGCCAGTCAGTCGGCAGCCAGCCAGTCGGCAGGCAGATCCTTAAGAGCCAGTCTGTCAGCCAGCCAGCCAGCCAGCCAGTCAGTCAGTCAGTCAGTCAGTCAGTCAGTCGGTCGGCAGGCAGGCAGGCAGCCAGCCAGTCAGTCAGTCAGTCGGTCGGCAGGCAGCCAGACGTTCGGCAAGCAGGCAGCCAGTCAGTCAGTCAGGCAGTCGACAGGCAGATCCCTAAGAGCCAGTCTGCCAGCCAGCCAGCCAGCCAGTCAGTCGGCAGCCAGCCAGTCAGGCAGTCAGTCAGTCAGTCGGTCGGCAAGCAGGCAGCCAGTCAGTCAGGCAGGCAGATCCCTAAGAGCCAGTCTGCCAGCCAGCCAGCCAGCCAGTCAGTCGGCAGCCAGCCAGTCAGGCAGTCGACAGGCAGATCCCTAAGAGCCAGTCTGCCAGCCAGCCAGCCAGCCAGTCAGTCGGCAGCCAGCCAGTCAGGCAGTCGACAGGCAGATCCCTAAGAGCCAGTCTGCCAGCCAGCCAGCCAGACAGTCAGTCAGTCAGTCGGTCGGCAAGCAGGCAGCCAGTCAGTCAGGCAGGCAGATCCCTAAGAGCCTTCTCTGAGCTTGGTTTTATGTCTCATAATCAATGATATCCTTTTCTCAGTGCAATAGTTATTGGGTGCTGCGTAGTAATCTGCCCTGCCTTCACTCGGTTAAGCTCTGTGCTTTTGTCTTTTCAGCCTAGCCGGGGTGTAATGGATGTCTTTCCCTCCGGCTACTAACCCTCACACAGGACAACCTCTCTCGCTCTCTGTCTATCTCCTCTGTCTATGTCTATCTCCTCTGTCTATGTCTATGTCTATCTCCTCTGTCTATGTCTATGTCTATCGCCTCTGTCTATGTCTATGTCTATCTCCTCTGTCTATGTCTATGTCTATCTCCTCTGTCTATGTCTATGTCTATCTCCTCTGTCTATGTCTATGTCTATCTCCTCTGTCTCTGTCTATGTCTATCTCCTCTGTCTATGTCTATGTCTATCTCCTCTGTCTATGTCTATGTCTATCTCCTCTGTCTATGTCTATGTCTATCTCCTCTGTCTATGTCTATGTCTATCTCCTCTGTCTATGTCTATGTCTATCTCCTCTGTCTATGTCTATCTCCTCTGTCTATGTCTATCTCCTCTGTCTATGTCTATGTCTCTCTCTCTCTCTCTCTCTCTCTCTCTCTCTGTCTCTGTCTCTGTCTCTGTCTCTGTCTCTGTCTCTGTCTCTGTCTCTGTCTCTGTCTCTGTCTCTGTCTCTGTCTCTCTCTCTCTCTCTCTCTCTCTCTCTGAATAACAAAGAGAGGTGCGTCGTTGGGTGGGAGCATCGATCACGCGTGACCTCGGTTATTACTCAGAAGGTGACATCACCCTGCCTGCTCCAATCATCATGTCTGGAGGCTGCCAACTCGTCACTGTCATGGTAAGCCTAGAGCAGGGGTTCACAAACCTTTTTGGGGTCCAGGGGGACCCCTTTTGTGATATGCGAATTCATCAGGGACCCCCTCAAAAATCAGAACACAATTCAGACTTTAGAGTGTGATTAAAAAATGTGCCTACAAGGAGATTTACTATTACGACTGCTGCAATGCATGGAACTCTACTGTGCCGTTGTAAAGCTTCAATCACAGTACATTTATGTTCAAACCAACATTTGTAGGAAAAACAGGAAGTATTGAGTTGAAAACTGGATAATTGATGGAGTACTGTGGATCCCTGGGAGCCTCCCAGGCCCTGCTGTGCATCTAAAGGCCATTATCGGAGATGAATAATGTTACACTGTATCGTATTGCACCATCTAAACTTCTTCCACAGACCCCCAAATTTGTTCAATCTGTTGTTGCTAGCAATATTTGTATATATATTTTAAAAAAAAGAAATGTAAAAAAATATATATATATTTTATTTCTACGGACCCCCTGCAGTACCTCTCGCGGACACCCAGGGATTCATGGCAGAAAGTCAGCTGACTACGACGTTGTCACTCATTAGCGTACGGAAGAGCACCTAAGGACAGTCTCTCTCTCTCCCTCCACGGGGCCTGACGATCAAACGGCAGACAGCAGGGACAGGCACAGAGGCATCCAGCGTGCTTCATGTCCCTTCAGTGATTTAGATATGAAGGACTGAGAAGAGGAAGAGTTGCTGCTGGAAGATCTTGGAGAAGCTCACTATCAGTCACTCCGCCTGCCTGCCTGCCTGCCTGCCAGGCATCTCCTGAAACAGAGATGGAAGGAAGGAAGGAAGGAAGGAAGGAAGGAAGGAAGGAAGGAAGGAAGGAAGGAAGGAAGGAAGGAAGGAAGGAAGGAAGGAAGGAGAGCATTAGTTATCTTAGCCTGCAATGGCTGCAGACGAAACAAAGTTAAACTATTTTGACAGGGCATGGAGATATGATAATTAGACCTCTACATGCCGTCACTTTGAGACAGTTATTTCCTGGGCTGGGTTGGTAATTAGCGAGAGAAGAATCACCACTGAGGGGATGCTCACACAGAGAGAGAGAGAGAGAGAGAGAGAGAGAGAGAGAGTTTCCCATGCCAATAAAGCCCTTAAATTGAATTGAAATTGAGAGAGAGCGAGAGGACAGAGAGAGAAAGACAGAGAGAGAGAGAGAGTGTTACGGATACAGGTATCCTGTGTCTTTTTGTGTTTTTCCTCTCCTTCTGCCCTAATCACAGGTGTCCTGTATGTTCCTGATTGGTGGTCGTTGAGGTGTCTGCTGATTGCTAAGGTGGACCAATCAGTGAACATTCCTCTGCATTGCACCACCTGTTTCTGGTTTTTCAATCACACATTCCATTGTTTAAAAGCCGGTCAGTTGTTAGAGACTATTTCCGTATGTGAGTATGGATACTGTAGTGTCCTGTGTACTCACTAAGTTGCTGGTTACTCTGTTTGGTAACTTTGTGAGACTATTTCCGTATGTGAGTATGGATACTGTGGTGTCCTGTGTTTTGTTTACTCACTAAGTTGCTGGTTCATCTGTTTGGTAACTTTGTGTGTTTCTGGGAAAAGGGAAGTTAAGCAAGCTGCCCTTGGGCGTACATTACCCGTAGAAAGAACTGTCTATAAACACTAGTTAGACCTGAGCGGACCACCCCCTGTACTTTTGTATGATTAGCAGTAGCTTAGCGGTTCTTGAGGCAGGCAAGATCAGTTTAGGGGTGTTTTACACTATTGTTTCATTTCTTGGGTCCTGCTCAGCCCCTTTTTCCCAAACCTTTACCGTGTGTTCACAAATAAACCTTTTATGTTTGACGGTAGTTTCTGGTTGTCGTGTAGTTTTATTTCTCACTGTTCCATGTCACGCTTATAATTTGCATGAATTATGTTACGGTCTCATGTCCATCCACCCTAGACGTTTAAAGCCACGGGGTTCGTAACAAGAGAGAGAGACAGAGAGAGAGTGCAACTCCTCTCTCAGCTGACTGACGGGGTATTGACTGATGTCGATGAGATTTTTTTGGGATGTCACCGATCTACTCTGGATAACTGAGGTGTGAGGGGGAGGATTGACTGGGGGGGACTGGAGAGAGCCTGTGGACTATTCCCCCTTTCCTATCACAAGAAAAAGAACCTGTCAAATAATATGACTTGAGAGACAATACTGTAACGTGGTGTCTTCAATGACCCCCTACACCCTTGGTGTGTCCTATATACAGCCCTACACCCTTGGTGTGTCCTCTATACAGCCCTACACCCTTGATGTGTCCTATATACAGCCCTACACCCTTGATGTGTCCTCTATACTGCCCTACACCCTTGATGTCCTCTATACTGCCCTACACCCTTGATGTCCTCTATACTGCCCTACACCCTTGATGTGTCCTCTATACAGCCCTACACCCTTGATGTCCTCTATACTGCCCTACACCCTTGATGTGTCCTATATACAGCCCTACACCCTTGGTGTGTCCTCTATACTGCCCTACACCCTTGGTGTGTCCTATATACAGCCCCTACACCCTTGATGTGTCCTCTATACAGCCCTACACCCTTGGTGTGTCCTCTATACAGCCCTACACCCCTTGATGTGTCCTATATACAGCCCTACACCCTTGATGTCCTCTATACTGCCCTACACCCTTGATGTGTCCTATATACAGCCCTACACCCTTGATGTCCTCTATACTGCCCTACACCCTTGATGTGTCCTCTATACAGCCCTACACCATTGATGTGTCCTCTATACTGCCCTACACCCTTGATGTGTCCTATATACAGCCCTACACCCCTTGATGTGTCCTATATACAGCCCTACACCCTTGATGTGTCCTCTATACAGCCCTACACCCTTGGTGTGTCCTCTATACAGCCCTACACCCTTGATGTGTCCTATATACAGCCCTACACCCTTGATGTCCTCTATACTGCCCTACACCCTTGATGTGTCCTATATACAGCCCTACACCCTTGATGTCCTCTATACTGCCCTACACCCTTGATGTGTCCTCTATACAGCCCTACACCCTTGATGTGTCCTCTATACAGCCCTACACCCTTGATGTGTCCTATATACAGCCCCTACACCCTTGATGTGTCCTATATACAGCCCTACACCCTTGATGTGTCCTCTATACAGCCCTACACCCTTGGTGTGTCCTCTATACAGCCCTACACCCTTGGTGTCCTCTATACAGCCCTACACCCTTGGTGTCCTCTATACAGCCCTACACCCTTGATGTGTCCTCTATACAGCCCTACACCCTTGGTGTGTCCTATATACAGCCCTACACCCTTGGTGTGTCCTCTATACAGCCCTACATCCTTGGTGTGTCCTCTATACAGCCCTACACCCTTGATGTGTCCTCTATACAGCCCTACACCCTTGATGTGTCCTATATACAGCCCTACACCCTTGATGTGTCCTATATACAGCCCTACACCCTTTGTGTGTCCTCTATACAGCCCTACACCCTTGATGTGTCCTCTATACAGCCCTACACCCTTGATGTGTCCTATATACAGCCCTACACCCTTGATGTGTCCTATATACAGCCCTACACCCTTGATGTGTCCTCTATACTGCCCTACACCCTTGGTGTGTCCTATATACAGCCCTACACCCTTGATGTATCCTCTATACAGCCCTACACCCTTGATGTGTCCTATATACAGCCCTACACCCTTGGTGTGTCCTCTATACTGCCCTACACCCTTGGTGTGTCCTATATACAGCCCTACACCCTTGATGTGTCCTCTATACAGCCCCTACACCCTTGATGTGTCCTATATACAGCCCTACACCCTTGATGTGTCCTCTATACAGCCCTACACCCTTGATGTGTCCTATATACAGCCCTACACCCTTTGTGTGTCCTATATACAGCCCTACACCCTTGATGTGTCCTATATACAGCCCTACACCCTTGATGTGTCCTCTATACAGCCCTACACCCTTGATGTGTCCTATATACAGCCCTACACCCTTTGTGTGTCCTCTATACAGCCCTACACCCTTGATGTGTCCTATATACAGCCCTACACCCTTGATGTGTCCTATATACAGCCCCTACACCCTTGATGTGTCCTCTATACTGCCCCTACACCCTTGATGTGTCCTCTATACAGCCCTACACCCTTGATGTGTCCTCTATACAGCCCTACACCCTTGGTGTGTCCTATATACAGCCCTACACCCTTGATGTGTCCTATATACAGCCCCTACACCCTTGATGTGTCCTCTATACAGCCCTACACCCTTGGTGTCCTCTATACAGCCCTACACCCTTGATGTGTCCTATATACAGCCCCTACACCCTTGATGTGTCCTATATACAGCCCTACACCCTTGATGTGTCCTATATACAGCCCTACACCCTTGATGTGTCCTATATACAGCCCTACACCCTTGATGTGTCCTATATACAGCCCTACACCCTTGATGTGTCCTCTATACAGCCCTACACCCTTGATGTGTCCTATATACTGCCCTACACCCTTGATGTGTCCTATATACAGCCCTACACCCTTGATGTGTCCTATATACAGCCCTACACCCTTGGTGTGTCCTCTATACAGCCCTACACCCTTGGTGTCCTCTATACAGCCCTACACCCTTGGTGTCCTCTATACAGCCCTACACCCTTGATGTGTCCTATATACAGCCCTACACCCTTGGTGTGTCCTATATACAGCCCCTACACCCTTGGTGTGTCCTCTATACAGCCCTACATCCTTGGTGTGTCCTCTATACAGCCCCTACACCCTTGATGTGTCCTCTATACAGCCCCTACACCCTTGATGTGTCCTATATACAGCCCTACACCCTTGATGTGTCCTATATACAGCCCTACACCCTTGATGTGTCCTCTATACAGCCCTACACCCTTGGTGTGTCCTATATACAGCCCTACACCCTTGGTGTGTCCTTATACAGCCCTACACCCTTGATGTCCTCTATACTGCCCTACACCCTTGGTGTGTCCTCTATACAGCCCTACACCCTTGATGTGTCCTCTATACAGCCCTACACCCTTGATGTGTCCTCTATACAGCCCTACACCCTTGGTGTCCTCTATACAGCCCTACACCCTTGATGTGTCCTATATACAGCCCTACACCCTTGGTGTGTCCTATATACAGCCCTACACCCTTGATGTGTCCTATATACAGCCCTACACCCTTGATGTGTCCTATATACAGCCCTACACCCTTGATGTGTCCTCTATACAGCCCTACACCCTTGGTGTGTCCTCTATACAGCCCTACACCCTTGATGTGTCCTATATACAGCCCTACACCCTTGATGTGTCCTATATACAGCCCTACACCCTTGATGTGTCCTATATACAGCCCTACATCCTTGATGTGTCCTCTATACAGCCCTACACCCTTGATGTGTCCTATATACAGCCCTACACCCTTGATGTGTCCTATATACAGCCCTACACCCTTGATGTGTCCTATATACAGCCCTACACCCTTGATGTGTCCTATATACAGCCCTACATCCTTGATGTGTCCTCTATACAGCCCTACACCCTTGGTGTGTCCTCTATACAGCCCTACACTCTTGATGTGTCCTATATACAGCCCTACACCCTTGATGTGTCCTATATACAGCCCTACACCCTTGATGTGTCCTCTATACAGCCCTACACCCTTGGTGTCCTCTATACAGCCCTACACCCTTGGTGTGTCCTCTATACAGCCCTACACCCTTGATGTGTCCTCTATACAGCCCTACACCCTTGATGTGTCCTCTATACAGCCCTACACCCTTGATGTGTCCTCTATACAGCCCTACACCCTTGATGTGTCCTATATACAGCCCTACACCCTTGGTGTGTCCTATATACAGCCCTACACCCTTGATGTGTCCTCTATACAGCCCTACACCCTTGATGTGTCCTCTATACAGCCCTACACCCTTGATGTGTCCTCTATACAGCCCTACCCTCTCTGTGTCCTCTATACAGCCCTACACCATTGATGTGTCCTATATACAGCCCTACACCCTTGATGTCCTCTATACTGCCCTACACCCTTGATGTGTCCTCTATACAGCCCTACACCCTTGGTGTGTCCTATATACAGCCCTACACCCTTGATGTGTCCTCTATACAGCCCTACACCCTTGGTGTGTCATCTATACAGCCCTACACCCTTTGTGTGTCCTCTATACAGCCCTACACCCTTGATGTGTCCTATATACAGCCCTACACCCTTGATGTGTCCTATATACAGCCCTACACCCTTGATGTGTCCTCTATACAGCCCTACACCCTTGGTGTGTCCTCTATACAGCCCTACACCCCTTGATGTGTCCTATATACAGCCCTACATCCTTGATGTGTCCTCTATACAGCCCTACACCCTTGATGTGTCCTATATACAGCCCTACACCCTTGATGTGTCCTATATACAGCCCTACACCCTTGATGTGTCCTCTATACAGCCTTACACCCTTGGTGTCCTCTATACAGCCCTACACCCTTGGTGTGTCCTCTATACAGCCCTACACCCTTGGTGTGTCCTCTATACAGCCCTACACCCTTGGTGTGTCCTCTATACAGCCCTACACCCTTGATGTGTCCTATATACAGCCCTACACCCTTGGTGTGTCCTATATACAGCCCCTACACCCTTGATGTGTCCTCTATACAGCCCTACACCCTTGATGTGTCCTCTATACAGCCCTACACCCTTGATGTGTCCTCTATACAGCCCTACACCCTTGGTGTCCTCTATACAGCCCTACACCATTGATGTGTCCTATATACAGCCCTACACCCTTGATGTCCTCTATACTGCCCTACACCCTTGGTGTGTCCTCTATACAGCCCTACACCCTTGATGTGTCCTATATACAGCCCTACACCCTTGATGTGTCCTCTATACAGCCCTACACCCTTGGTGTGTCCTCTATACAGCCCTACACCCTTTGTGTGTCCTCTATACAGCCCTACACCCTTGATGTGTCCTCTATACATTTACATTTAAGTCATTTAGCAGACGCTCTTATCCAGAGCGACTTACAGGAGCAATTAGGGTTAAGTGCCTTGCTCAAGGGGCACATTTACGTCATTTAGCAGACGCTCTATACAGCCCTACACCCTTGGTGTGTCCTATATACAGCCCTACACCCTTGGTGTGTCCTCTATACAGCCCTACACCCTTGGTGTCCTCTATACAGCCCTACACCCTTGGTGTGTCCTATATACAGCCCTACACCCTTGATGTGTCCTATATACAGCCCTACACCCTTGATGTGTCCTATATACAGCCCTACACCCTTGATGTGTCCTATATACAGCCCTACACCCTTGATGTGTCCTCTATACAGCCCTACACCCTTGGTGTCCTCTATACAGCCCTACACCATTGATGTGTCCTATATACAGCCCTACACCCTTGATGTGTCCTATATACAGCCCTACACCCTTGATGTGTCCTATATACAGCCCTACACCCTTGGTGTCCTCTATACAGCCCTACACCCTTGATGTGTCCTATATACAGCCCTACACCCTTGATGTGTCCTATATACAGCCCTACACCCTTGATGTGTCCTCTATACAGCCCTACACCCTTGATGTGTCCTATATACAGCCCTACACCCTTGATGTGTCCTATATACAGCCCTACACCCTTGATGTGTCCTATATACAGCCCTACACCCTTGGTGTCCTTTATACAGCCCTACACCCTTGATGTGTCCTCTATACAGCCCTACACCCTTGATGTGTCCTATATACAGCCCTACACCCTTGATGTGTCCTCTATACAGCCCTACACCCTTGATGTGTCCTATATACAGCCTTGGTTTGTGTCAAGAACTGCAACGCTGCTGGGTTTTTCACGCTCAACAGTTTCCCGTGTGTATCAATAATGGTCCACCACCCAAAGGACATCCAGTCAACTTGACAAACTGTGGGAAGCATTGGAGTCAACACGGGCCAGCATCCCTACGGACGCTTCGACACCTGGTAGAGTCCATGCCCCGACGAATTGAGGCTGTTCTGAGGGCAAAAAGGGGGTGGTGCAACTCAATATTAGGAAGGTGTTCCTAATGTTTATCAAATCAAATTTTATTGGTCACATGCGCCGAATACAACAGGTGCAGACATTACAGTGAAATGCTTACTTACAGCCCTTAACCAACAGTGCATTTATTTTAAACAAAAAAGTAAGAATAAAACAACAACAAAAAAAGTGTTGAGAAAAAAAGTGCAGAAGTAAAATAAAGTGACAGTAGGGAGGCTATATAAACAGGGGGTACCGGTGCAGAGTCAATGTGCGGGGGCACCGGCTAGTTGAGGTAATATGTACATGTGGGTAGAGTTAAAGTGACTATGCATAAATACTTAACAGCGTAGCAGCAGCGTAAAAGGATGGGGTGGGGGGGGCAGTGCAAATAGTCCCGGGTAGCCATGATTAGCTGTTCAGGAGTCTTATGGCTAGAAGCTGTTGAGAAGTCTTTTGGACCTAGACTTGGCACTCCGGTACCGCTTGGTGTATGTGTGTGTATATATATATATATATATATATATATATATATAGAGAGAGAGAGAGAGAGAGAGAGAGAGAGAGAGAGAGAGACAGAGAGAGAGAGAGACAGAGAGACACAGAGAGAGAGAGAGAGAGAGACACAGAGAGAGAGAGAGAGACACAGAGAGAGAGAGAGAGACACAGACAGAGACAGAGACAGAGACAGAGACAGAGACAGAGAGAGAGAGAGAGAGAGAGAGAGAGAGAGAGAGAGAGAGAGAGATCCCCGGGACCACCCATACACAAACAAATGTCTGCACACATGACTGTAAGTCGCTTTGGATAAAAGCGTCTGCTAAATGGCATATTATTATTCAATATCACCTTCAAGACGCCATGTGGAGCTGCTGTTAACGTTCCAGCACCATTGTGATGGACATTGCAGTCAATAGGCCCTTTTCACGTGACGTCAGACAACTTCCGTTCTGCCGCGATGCAGGTTATGTTTACATCCGGTGTCGCTTAGGAACGCTTAGCTAGTAGCACATCATTATGGAGTTCACCCAGTCCCTTTCACATCTGCCACCAATACGACTTAACGACGTAGAACGACTTGCTGACAAGTGGTCCCTTACTTCAAGATCGAAGCTTGATAAAGGCTACAAGTTCTTCGTTGAAGGTTACCTGTTTGATTATGAAGGTACGTGTTTATCTTTATTTAGCTTAAATTAGCCCTATGCTAGCGAAGGTTATGAGCTGACGAGTTTCTGTTTTGCAGCCTCTTTTTAATATTACTGCTGTTTGTATCGACCGTAAGATAAGAGTCAGTAATGTATTAATGGCTAATGCTGCGCCCTTTCTCCCAATCACTGTATTGAAACAGTCTCAAGTGTAGTTAACGGTGAGGTGACAGTGAGAGGGCGATGTTACAGGTCCATGAAGAAAAATGAGGAGGCTCATCGGCTTCAGGTTTCTCAGATAAACAGTTCTCTAACATTATGATAAGATAGGTTAAGATAGATAAGTTTTCTTTTGTTGTGTTTTGCTGCGGTTGCAGATTTAATAAGAATGATTCCACAATGTTCCACTGTGGATCAGTTTGTTTCTCAGTCTGAGCTCTGATTTTGTATCATTAAACTTAATACACAACGAAATTCTAACAAACCGATGTGGGTTGTTGACGGCAATAAAGACTGGGAAAGATTCTGTGATAACTCAAAATGTTCAAATTTTCGATAAGTGTTGGCACTACTTGTCAAAGGTTTCAGAACAGCCAATTTTTCTTAATTAAAAAAAGAAATTGGGTTTTGAAAATTGTGTACAGTAGTTTATAATGAAACGCAGAAAAAATGTTTTGTAAGTACAGCACTAATTGTTATGTCTCTATGAACAGGTTACACTAGACTCTGCAGAGGTTCCTGTGGTACTCAATCACATGTCATGTTCCTGCTCTGCTGGGAAAGCACTATGTAATCACATAGTAGCACTTCTTTTCAAAGTGCTCACTATGTTACCATGGGCTTTAAGACAGTGCCATTGCCTCTGTCATGCACCAGCGCACTGCAGACCTGGCACCGCCTAGGACACAGGTCAGACATTATTTGTTACACTGATGCAGAACTTTGCAGTTTGTATTGACTTTTGACAATGTATTGTTCATCATTATTATATCACAGGGAATTGTACCAGAGGCCACCAATGATATGGCGGTGTGTAAACCAGCGGCTAAGAAAAAAACAAGTGTCAGAGCTGGTGTGAAGTGCACACTGTACCGAGCCTATGATGGTGAGTCTGAATGAGCCCCCCGCCTGTACTAGAGCACAAAGACTTTAGTGCATTTCTAAAATAATACAAACATAAAAGTGATTATTATTTGTTACTTTTTATATAGACTTTCAGTGGATATTTTTTTATTTGTATTAGAAGCATGTACGAGACTGGATGAGTGTGGTTGTCTTTTTTAGTGAAAAAGATAAGGTGGCATTTAATGAAATCTAAACTTGACATATCTCACTTTCATGCCAGGGCCTATTCCGGATCCTCACGTCATGGCCAGTGCTGAGAAACTGAAAGACATCCGTCCACAACCAGGGATTTGCAAATTGCTGCACGGGCTTGAGGGCCTTAATTTGGTGGACTCTAAATTTGGCCCTGTGCCATTTGGGTCTGTGCTTTCTTACCAGTGCCCTCTAGAATTAAGTAGAGATATTATTAAACACCCTGGTGCCAGTGAGTTTCCTCAGTTGCCTATTGAAGGTTACAACTTTAAATTTCCCATTGATTTTGAGCCCAACTACATACAACAATGTCATTTGGACAGCCTGATTGTGTCAGAGGAGATGTCTGCTGCTATTGAAGCAGAAACAAGAATGCAGTCAGAATGCCAGCTGTGGAGCCAGGTACGCAAACCCCGACTGACAGCCAGCAGATTCCGTGAAATATGCCATGTTCGTGGGGGGAGTTGTCTGCCAAGGCTTTGGCAACCCGCATTCTGAGAGGAACTCCTCAGACAGCTGCTATGAGAAGAGGGTTGGATCTGGAACCTGAGATACTGAGGCAATATTCTGATTTTTGTGATGTCTCTCTGAAACAATGCGGGGTCATCATCCACCCTGATTCACCTCACCTTGCAGCCAGCCCGGATGCTAAAGTCTTCTGCCCAACAGAAGCACCACCATTTGGTCTTGCTGAGGTTAAGAGTTGCGATGTTGAAAATGTTACCCAAGTTAAACACCTGATCACAGTTAAAGGCCAGGCCTGCCTTAAGAAGAGCCACAAATACTACTATCAGGTTCAAGGCCAACTCGCCTTAAGCGGACTTCAGTGGTGTGACTTCATTACAGATACCCGCACTGACTTCACAGTTGAGAGAATCTTTAGGGATGAGGAGATTATCCACTCAATGCGACAGAAGCTTGATCATTTCTATTATAACATCTACATGGATGTCTTCTTAAGTTATAAAACATAAGGCAGAATTTTTGTGTAAATAGTATAGTATATCTCCTATGTACTGAAACACACATTTTGAAAAGGATTGTGATGTAAATGTCGACATGTTTTTCTTTAACTGCAAATGAACTTAATTGTGTTATATACTGTATATCTATGTATTGAAATACAAATTTTGAAAAGGATTGCGATGTTGTAAATGCTCTTACCAAAATCAAAAGGATTGGAAGCAGTTGCTTGCAAACATATATTTAATAGTTCCATCAGTGCCATGACACATAAGCACATAACATGGTTAATAGTTGGATATTTTTACAATATATCACATTAGGTTCATTAATAGCTATGAAAAAGTTATTACCCTTAACAAAAACATACAGTATAACATTAGATCAATTAAATTACCAACAAAGTTAATTCATATTTACATTTTTTTGTACATACAATACAGTAATATAAAAGTACTTCTATTTACAGCCCATCTAGCTTACTCAGGAAATATACAACTTCCAGTTGACAAAAACATCAGACTGGTTTGTCTCCCTTTAATGTCAAGAGGTCCCTGATAGTTCGACATGAGGCAGCAGATGGCCCACAGCTGATTCACTGAACCCACTGTGGAAAGAGGAACAAGCCCATCCCAGATATGGTACTCCTTCACCCTCCGTATGGCCCTCTCGACTAAAATCCTCAGCCGGGCGATGGCCTGGGTCTTAAGAGTGTCCTCCCTGCTGAGCTGAGGAGATTTTTACGGGAAGATACGGGAATTTCTGTTTGTTGTTTGAACAAAATGGTACACTGCAATAGCATCTTCTCGAAGATTGTGCCATGCTTCGGTGTTGGATGGGATACTGTTGCGATACAGACACCGGGAGAAAAGAAACAGCTAAATTAACATTCAGCTTTGACCAGGAATCAATATTTATCTAGCTATCATGCACAACAGTATTTGAATAGGTGAGTTACTATACATTCATGAATAAACTAACTGCCTAACAAAGGGTTAGATAGCTAGCTAAGTAAACTTGTTACATTACAGCCAGGCAGCAATGTAACGCTACCTTTAACGTTATCGGTATCTGGTACTAAGTTGTTGTTAGCTAACGTTAGCCCACTTTTAAGTAACTAAGGCAGTGAACAATTATGAATTAACAATAACGTTAGCAAGTTACAAACCATTGCATATACGTAAACATTATTACTCTTAACTTTACTAATTTAACTTAAACGTACCTCAGAAGAGAAGTCTCAGGTTACGGGCGAACGGAAGTGAAGTTAACCTGCTACGCGGAAAGGCGGAAGTTAGATGACGTCATCGTGAAAAGGGCCTATTCGCTTGACTCCACGCTGATAACACTGGGATACAGAGTCGCTTGACTCCACGCTGATAACACTGGGATACAGTCGCTTGACTCCACGCTGATAACACTGGGATACAGAGTCGCTTGACTCCACGCTGATAACACTGGGATACAGAGTGGCTTGACTCCACGCTGATAACACTGGGATACAGAGTCGCTTGACTCCATGCTGATAACACTGGGATACAGAGTCGCTTGACTCCACGCTGATAACACTGGGATACAGAGTCGCTTGACTCCATGCTGATAACACTGGGATACAGAGTCGCTTGACTCCACGCTGATAACACTGGGATACAGAGTGGCTTGACTCCACGCTGATAACACTGGGATACAGAGTCGCTTGACTCCATGCTGATAACACTGGGATACAGAACATGGAATTTTAGAAAACGCTGAAAATGATATGACTAAAATAAATAAGATGTACAAGGGTGTGAAGGACTGAAATCCTGCAGCGCCCGCAAGGTCCCCCCTGCTCAAGAAAGCACATATACAGGCCCGTCTGAAGTTTGCCAATGAACATCTGAATGATTCAGAGGAGAACTGGGTGAAAGTGTTGTGGTCAGATGAGACCAAAATCGAGCTCTTTGGCATCAACTCAACTCGCCGTGTTTGGAGGAGGAGGAATGCTGCCTATGACCCCCAAGAACACCATCCCCACCGTCAAACATGGAGGTGGAAACATTATGCTTTGGGGGTGTTTTTCTGCTAAGGTGACAGGACAACTTCACTGCATCAAAGGGACGATGGCGGGGCCATGTACCCGTCAAATCTTGGGTGAGAACCTCCTTCCCTCAGCCAGGGCATAGAAAATGGGTCGTGGATGAGTATTCCAGCATGACAATGACCCAAAACACACGGCCAAGGCAACAAAGGAGTGGCTCAAGAAGAAGCACATTAAGGTCCTGGAGTGGCCTAGCCAGTCTCCAGACCTTAATCCCATAGAAAATCTGTGGAGGGAGCTGAAGGTTCGAGTTGCCAAACGTCAGCCTCGAAACCTTAATGACTTGGAGAAGATCTGCAAAGAGGAGTGGGACAAAATCCCTCTTGAGATGTGTGCAAACCTGGTGGCCAACTACAAGAAAAGTCTGACCTCTGTGATTGCCAACAAGGGTTTTGCCACCAAGTACTAAGTCATGTTTTGCAGAGGGGTCAAATACTTATTTCCCTCATTAAAATGCAAATCAATTTATAAAATGTTTGACATGCGTTTTTCTGGATTTCTTTGTTGTTATTCTGTCTCTCACTGTTAAAATAAACCTACCATTAAAATGATAGACTGATCATGTCTTTGTCAGTGGGCCCTTAGCCGTGGTATAATGGCCATATACCACAAACCCAGGAGGTGCCTTATCGCTTTTATAAAATGGCTACCAACGTATTTAGAACAGTAAAAAGGCATTTTCTTGGTGTCATACCTGTGGTATATAATCAGCATCCAGGACCCAAACTACCTGGTCTATAATTATAAATAATATTTTTGCAGTTGCGGCCCGCCTACTAAGGTTATTATGTTTAAATGCTCATAAAAATGTGGACATTTTCCTGTTTTAAAAATACATTGTTCAAAACAAGTCGTTCACTCTCACCTCAGAGGTGGTTTTCTCTCTCTCTCTCTCCTCAGAGGTGGTCTCTCTCTCTCTCCTCAGAGGTGGTTTCTCTCTCTCTCTCTCTCTCTCTCCTCAGAGGTGGTTTCTCTCTCTCTCTCTCCTCAGAGGTGGTTTTCTCTCTCTCTCCTCAGAGGTGGTTTCTCTCTCTCTCCTCAGAGGTGGTTTCTCTCTCTCTCTCCTCAGAGGTGGTTTCTCTCTCTCTCTCCTCAGAGGTGGTTTCTCTCTCTCCTCAGAGGTGGTTTCTCTCTCTCTCTCCTCAGAGGTGGTTTCTCTCTCTCTCTCTCCTCAGAGGTGGTTTCTCTCTCTCTCTCTCCTCAGAGGTGGTTTCTCTCTCTCTCTCTCTCCTCAGAGGTGGTTTCTCTCTCTCTCTCTCCTCAGAGGTGGTTTCTCTCTCTCTCTCTCTCCTCAGAGGTGGTTTCTCTCTCTCTCTCTCTCCTCAGAGGTGGTTTCTCTCTCTCTCCTCAGAGGTGGTTTCTCTCTCTCTCTCTCTCTCCTCAGAGGTGGTTTCTCTCTCTCTCTCTCTCTCCTCAGAGGTGGTTTCTCTCTCTCTCTCTCTCCTCAGAGGTGGTTTCTCTCTCTCTCTCTCTCTCCTCAGAGGTGGTTTCTCTCTCTCTCTCTCCTCAGAGGTGGTTTCTCTCTCTCTCTCCTCAGAGGTGGTTTTCTCTCTCTTCAGAGGTGGTTTCTCTCTCTCTCTCTCAGAGGTGGTTTCTCTCTCTCTCTCTCTCTCACCTCAGAGGTGGTTTTTTCTCTCTCTCTCTCCTCAGAGGTGGTTTCTCTCTCTCTCTCTCCTCAGAGGTGGTTTTTCTCTCTCTCTCTCTCTCCTCAGAGGTGGTTTCTCTCTCTCTCTCCTCAGAGGTGGTTTCTCTCTCTCTTCTTCCAGAGGTGGTTTCTCTCTCTCTCTCTCAGAGGTGGTTTCTCTCTCTCTCTCCTCAGAGGTGGTTTCTCTCTCTCTCTCTCCTCAGAGGTGGTTTCTCTCTCTCTCTCTCCTCAGAGGTGGTTTCTCTCTCTCTCTCTCTCTCTCCCTCAGAGGTGGTTTCTCTCTCTCTCTCTCTCCTCAGAGGTGGTTTCTCTCTCTCTCTCTCTCCTCAGAGGTGGTTTCTCTCTCTCTCTCTCTCTCTCCTCAGAGGTGGTTTCTCTCTCTCTCCTCAGAGGTGGTTCTCTCTCTCTCTCTCTCTCTCACCTCAGAGGTGGTTTCTCTCTCTCTCTCTCTCTCCTCAGAGGTGGTTTCTCTCTCTCTCTCTCTCTCTCTCCTCAGAGGTGGTTTCTCTCTCTCTCTCTTCTCCCTCAGAGGTGGTTTCTCTCTCTCTCTCCTCAGAGGTGGTTTCTCTCTCTCTCTCTCTCTCTCTCCTCAGAGGTGGTTTCTCTCTCTCTCTCTCCTCAGAGGTGGTTTCTCTCTCTCTCTCTCCTCAGAGGTGGTTTCTCTCTCTCTCTCCTCAGAGGTGGTTTCTCTCTCTCTCTCTCCTCAGAGGTGGTTTTTCTCTCTCTCTCTCCTCAGAGGTGGTTTCTCTCTCTCTCTCCTCAGAGGTGGTTTCTCTCTCTCTCTCCTCAGAGGTGGTTTCTCTCTCTCTCTCCTCAGAGGTGGTTTCTCTCTCTCTCTCTCCTCAGAGGTGGTTTCTCTCTCTCTCTCACCTCAGAGGTGGTTTCTCTCTCTCTCTCTCCTCAGAGGTGGTTTCTCTCTCTCTCTCTCCTCAGAGGTGGTTTCTCTCTCTCTCTCTCCTCAGAGGTGGTTTCTCTCTCTCTCTCTCTCTCTTCAGAGGTGGTTCTCTCTCTCTCTCTCTCTCTCCTCAGAGGTGGTTTCTCTCTCTCTCTCTCTCTCCTCAGAGGTGGTTTCTCTCTCTCTCTCTCTCCTCAGAGGTGGTTTCTCTCTCTCTCTCTCTCTCTCTCTCCTCAGAGGTGGTTTCTCTCTCTCTCTCTCCTCAGAGGTGGTTTTCTCTCTCTCCTCAGAGGTGTTTCTCTCTCTCTCTCCTCAGAGGTGGTTTCTCTCTCTCTCTCTCTCTCCCTCAGAGGTGGTTTTTTCTCTCTCTCTCTCCTCAGAGGTGGTTTCTCTCTCTCTCTCTCTACCTCAGAGGTGGTTTCTCTCTCTCTCTCTCCTCAGAGGTGGTTTCTCTCTCTCTCTCCTCAGAGGTGGTTCTCTCTCTCAGAGGGTCTCTCTCTCTCTCCTCAGAGGTGGTTTCTCTCTCTCTCTCTCCTCAGAGGTGGTTTCTCTCTCTCTCTCTCCTCAGAGGTGGTTTCTCTCTCTCTCTCTCTCCTCAGAGGTGGTTTCTCTCTCTCTCTCTCCTCAGAGGTGGTTTCTCTCTCTCTCTCTCTCCTCAGAGGTGGTTTTCTCTCTCTCTCTCCTCAGAGGTGGTTTCTCTCTCTCTCTTCCTCAGAGGTGGTTTCTCTCTCTCTCTCTCCTCAGAGGTGGTTTCTCTCTCTCTCTCCTCAGAGGTGGTTTCTCTCTCTCTCTCTCTCTCTCCTCAGAGGTGGTTTTCTCTCTCTCTCTCTCCTCAGAGGTGGTTTCTCTCTCTCTCTCTCTCTCCTCAGAGGTGGTTTCTCTCTCTCTCTCTCCTCAGAGGTGGTTTCTCTCTCTCTCTCTCTCTCCTCAGAGGTGGTTTCTCTCTCTCTCTCTCTCAGAGGTGGTTTCTCTCTCTCTCTCCTCGAGGTTTCTCTCTCTCTCTCCTCAGAGGTGGTTTCTCTCTCTCTCCTGAGGTGGTTTCTCTCTCTCTCTCCTCAGAGGTGGTTTCTCTCTCTCTCTCCCAGAGGTGGTTTCTCTCTCTCTCTCCTCAGAGGTGGTTTCTCTCTCTCTCTCCTCAGAGGTGGTTTCTCTCTCTCTCTCTCCTCAGAGGTGGTTTCTCTCTCTCTCTCTCCTCAGAGGTGGTTTCTCTCTCTCTCTCTCCTCAGAGGTGGTTTTCTCTCTCTCTCTCCTCAGAGGTGGTTTCTCTCTCTCTCTCTCCTCAGAGGTGGTTTC
This sequence comes from Coregonus clupeaformis, assembly GCF_020615455.1. Classification (NCBI taxonomy): domain Eukaryota; kingdom Metazoa; phylum Chordata; class Actinopteri; order Salmoniformes; family Salmonidae; genus Coregonus; species Coregonus clupeaformis. The sequence goes on from NW_025534910.1 coordinate 88,092, forward strand.
TCTCTCTCTCTCCTCAGAGGTGGTTTTCTCTCTCTCTCCTCAGAGGTGGTTTCTCTCTCTCTCTCTCCTCAGAGGTGGTTTTTCTCTCTCTCTCTCTCTCCTCAGAGGTGGTTTCTCTCTCTCTCTCCTCAGAGGTGGTTTCTCTCTCTCTCTCAGAGTGTTTCTCCTCAGAGGTGGTTTCTCTCTCTCTCCTCAGAGGTGGTTTCTCTCTCTCTCTCTCCTCAGAGGTGGTTTCTCTCTCTCTCTCCTCAGAGGTGGTTTCTCTCTCTCTCTCTCCTCAGAGGTGGTTTCTCTCTCTCTCTCCTCAGAGGTGGTTTCTCTCTCTCTCTCCTCAGAGGTGGTTTCTCTCTCTCTCTCTCTCTCCTCAGAGGTGGTTTCTCTCTCTCTCTCTCCTCAGAGGTGGTTTCTCTCTCTCTCTCTCTCCTCAGAGGTGGTTTCTCTCTCTCTCTCCTCAGAGGTGGTTTTCTCTCTCTCTCTCCTCAGAGTGGTTTCTCTCTCTCTCTCTCTCTCAGAGGTGGTTTCTCTCTCTCTCTCTCCTCAGAGGTGGTTTCTCTCTCTCTCTCTCCTCAGAGGTGGTTTCTCTCTCTCTCTCTCACCTCAGAGGTGGTTTCTCTCTCTCTCTCTCCTCAGAGGTGGTTTCTCTCTCTCTCTCTCCTCAGAGGTGGTTTCTCTCTCTCTCTCTCTCAGAGGTGGTTTCTCTCTCTCTCTCCTCAGAGGTGGTTTCTCTCTCTCTCTCTCCTCAGAGGTGGTTTCTCTCTCTCTCTCTCTCTCTCCTCAGAGGTGGTTTCTCTCTCTCTCTCTCCTCAGAGGTGGTTTCTCTCTCTCTCTCTCCTCAGAGGTGGTTTCTCTCTCTCTCTCCTCAGAGGTGGTTTTCTCTCTCTCTCTCCTCAGAGGTGGTTTCTCTCTCTCTCTTCCTCAGAGGTGGTTTCTTCTCTCTCTCTCTCTCCTCAGAGGTGGTTTCTCTCTCTCTTCTCTCTCCTCAGAGGTGGTTTCTCTCTCTCTCTCTCCTCAGAGGTGGTTTCTCTCTCTCTCTCTCCTCAGAGGTGGTTTCTCTCTCTCTCTCTCTCCTCAGAGGTGGTTTCTCTCTCTCTCTCTCCTCAGAGGTGGTTTCTCTCTCTCTCTCCTCAGAGGTGGTTTCTCTCTCTCTCCTCAGAGGTGGTTTTCTTTCTCTCTCTCTCCTCAGGTGGTTCTCTCTCTCTCTCCTCAGAGGTGGTTTCTCTCTCTCTCTCTCCTCAGAGGTGGTTTCTCTCTCTCTCTCCTCAGAGGTGGTTTCTCTCTCTGTCTCTCTCTCCCTCAGAGGTGGTTTCTCTCTCTCTCTCTCCTCAGAGGTGGTTTTCTCTCTCTCTCTCTCCTCAGAGGTGGTTTCTCTCTCTCTCCTCAGAGGTGGTTTCTCTCTCTCTCTCCTCAGAGGTGGTTTCTCTCTCTCTCTCTCCTCAGAGGTGGTTTCTCTCTCTCTCTCTCAGAGGTGCTCTCTCCTCAGAGGTGGTTTCTCTCTCTCTCTCCTCAGAGGTGGTTTCTCTCTCTCTCTCTCCTCAGAGGTTTCTCTCTCTCTCTCCTCAGAGGTGGTTTCTCTCTCTCTCTCTCCTCAGAGGTGGTTTCTCTCTCTCTCCTCAGAGGTGGTTTCTCTCTCTCTCTCACCTCAGAGGTGGTTTCTCTCTCTCTCTCTCTCTCCTCAGAGGTGGTTTCTCTCTCTCTCTCCTCAGGGTGTCTCTCTCCTCAGAGGTGGTTCTCTCTCTCTCTCTCCTCAGAGGTGGTTTTCTCTCTCTCTCTCCTCAGAGGTGGTTTCTCTCTCTCTCTCCTCAGAGGTGGTTTCTCTCTCTCTCTCCTCAGAGGTGGTGTTTCTCTCTCTCTCTCTCCTCAGAGGTGGTTTCTCTCTCTCTCTCTCTCAGAGGTTTTCTCTCTCTCTCTCCTCAGAGGTGGTTTCTCTCTCTCTCTCTCTCTCTCCTCAGAGGTGGTTTCTCTCTCTCTCACCTCAGAGGTGGTTTCTTGCTCTCTCTCTCTCCTCAGAGGTGGTTTCTCTCTCTCTCTCTCTCCTCAGAGGTGGTTTCTCTCTCTCTCTCCTCAGAGGTGGTTTCTCTCTCTCTCTCTCTCTCCCTCAGAGGTGGTTTCTCTCTCTCTCTCCTCAGAGGTGGTTTCTCTCTCTCTCTCTCTCACCTCAGAGGTGGTTTCTCTCTCTCTCTCCTCCTCAGAGGTGGTTTCTCTCTCTCTACCTCAGAGGTGGTTTCTCTCTCTCTCCTCAGAGGTGGTTTCTCTCTCTCTCTCAGAGGTGTTTTCTCTCTCTCCTCAGAGGTGGTTTCTCTCTCTCTCCTCTCCTCAGAGGTGGTTTCTCTCTCTCTCTCTCTCAGAGGTCTTCTCTCTCTCAGAGGTGGTTTCTCTCTCTCTCTCTCCTCAGAGGTGGTTTCTCTCTCTCTCTCTCCTCAGAGGTGGTTTCTCTCTCTCTCTCTCCCTCAGAGGTGGTTTCTCTCTCTCTCTCAGAGGTTTTTTCTCTCCTCAGAGGTGGTTTTCTCTCTCTCCTCTCCTCAGAGGTGGTCTCTCTCTCTCTTCCTCAGAGGTGGTTTCTCTCTCTCTCTCCTCTCTTATCCCTGTCTGCTGCTGGTTTCATGTATCTGTAGATTGAGTGGTTTTGTTGACCCCTTCATTTACCTCCACCCCCTCTTTCGTTCAGTTCAGTTCACTTACAAGTCGTCCCCTCAGAGACTCTGCCAGCAGCAGCAGCTTCCGGGGGTTCTGAGGCTGTGTCATCATTCCTTGGATTGTGTTGCCAGCTATTTGCTATGAGGGGGAGCTGCCCCAATGGAATCACAGGAGTTCATAGCATACATTTTAACAGCACAAAGTAACGTCCTGGGTCTGGGTCTGCTCCATCCCAATGAGTCTCTCGCGCCAGACTAGATCTGCTCTATCAGGTACAGACGGCATTAAAGCAACAAGCAAATTGTAATTAACTTAGGAAATCAATCATCCTAACAGACATGGGAGCCTGGGACCTTATAAACTGGACATCTAAATCCAACCAGAGTCCAAGGACAGAGGGTCTACATCCAACCAGAGTCCAAGGACTGAGGGATACACTAGCTGGAACCTTCTCATCGCGGATCTGGTAGGACAAAAAAGCATGACTGTGGCTGGACAATTGTATGGTTTCCCCCCATGGTGTACATTAGGTCATACTGTAGGTGACTAAAACAGCATAAAACCGGGTGTGTCAAAGCACGATCAAATTAATTAGCCAGCTACAGTAATTTTTGAGAAACTGTTATTTAATATAATATAATAATAATATGCCATTTAGCAGACGCTTTTATCCAAAGCGACTTACAGTCATGCGTGCATACATTTTTTGTGTATAGGTGGTCCCGGGATCGAACCCACTACCTTGGCGTTCAAGCGCCGTGCTCTACCAGCTAGCTAGTTATTTTCAGAATTAAATAGTTACCTGGCTAGTGCGTCATGCTTTGCGACGTTAAGTTGATTCGCACGGGGGACCAGTATGAAAAATTTATGCACTCACTAACTAACTGTAAGTCGCTCTGGATAAGAGCGTCTGCTAAATGATGTAAATGTAAAATGTTCTCCCTTGTTCGTTTGTGAGCTGCTCATTTGAAATAATAGAATCTGTTCAAAACAGAATGTGCAGCAGTGTTTATTCGGTTTTTGACATGCAAAAAGTGAAATAGGATCGTGCAAAGATCGATTTATTTTTTTGTTGTTTTTATGGTACTTTTTACTCCTTTTTCTACCCAATTTCGTGATATCCAATTGGGTAGTTAGTCTTGTCCCATCGCTGCAACTCCCGTACGGAGAGGCGAAGGTCGAGAGCCATGCGTCCTCCGAAACACGACCCCGCCAAGCCGAACTGCTTCTTGACACTCTGCTCGCTTAACCGGAAGCCAGCCGCACCAATGTGTTGGAGGAAACACCGTCCAGCTGGCGACCGAAGTCAGCTTGCAGCGGGTCTCCCGTTCGCCACTGCTTCTTTGTATCAAAACTGTTGTGGGGTATTCAGAGGTCAGTATGACAGTTCAGTGGGTCTTCTTGATGCAAGACAGGAACATGGGCAAAGAGCATGTGAAACCAAGGATGCATCCCAAATAGCACCTTATTCCTATATAGTACACTACTTTAGACCAGAGCCCTATGACACCCTATTCCCTATATAGTACACTACTTTAGACCAGAGCCCTATGACACCCTATTCCCTATATAGTGCACTACTTTAGACCAGAGCCCTATGACACCCTATTCCCTATATAGTGCACTACTTTAGACCAGAGCCCTATGGCACCTATTCCCTATATAGTGCACTACTTTTGTGTGCTATATAGGGTGCCATTCGAACGCATACCTTGGTTTCACATGCTCTTAGAAGCAGCCATCAAATGCAAAACATGTTGCATTGTGGAACCCTTGAAGAGCAGCCTCAGTGTCTGACATGGTCAGTCCAGTTGCGTCCTCTTGATGCGCGACAGGAAGTCAGCGAGTCAATCAATCAATCAATCAATCAATCAACCAACCAACCAACCAACCAACCAGTCAGTCAGTCAGTCAGTTCGTCCTCTTGAATGCGCGACAGGAAGTCAGCGAGTCAATCAATCAATCAATCAATCAACCAATCAACCAACCAACCAACCAACCAGTCAGTCCGTCAGTCAGTCAGTGAGTCCTCTTGATGCGCGACAGGAACATAGGTCCCCAGGTCTGGCCCTGCTGTAGGACCACAAGGAGGCCTAACGAGGGGTGTGGCCTAATGGGGCGAAGGTGAAGTGTTCCCCGGAGAGGAGGGCTAGCTCCTCCTCCATGTCTTGAAGCTCCACCCCTGGACAGGTGTTTAGGACCGCCTCCACCACTTCCTGGTTCTCAGAGCGGGACAGCGTGCAGGTGGAGTAGACGACCACGCCCCCTGGACGCACCAGTCAGCGCAGACCTGGGGAACAGACAGGGCCAACAGGATGTGATGACACAGACTGGGCTGACCTGGGGAACAGACAGGGCCAACAGGATGTGATGACACAGACTGGGCTGACCTGGGGAACAGACAGGGCCAACAGGATGTGATGACACAGACTGGGCTGACCTGGGGAACAGACAGGGCCCAACAGGATGTGATGACACAGACTGGGCTGACCTGGGGAACAGACAGGGCCAACAGGATGTGATGACACAGACTGGGCTGACCTGGGGAACAGACAGGGCCAACAGGATGTGATGACACAGACTGGGCTGACCTTGGGAACAGACAGGGCCAACAGGATGTGATGACACAGACTGGGCTGACCTGGGGAACAGACAGGGCCAACAGGATGTGATGACACAGACTGGGCTGACCTGGGAACAGACAGGGCCAACAGGATGTGATGACACAGACTGGGCAGACCTGGGGAACAGACAGGGCCAACAGGATGTGATGACACAGACTGGGCTGACCTGGGGAACAGACAGGGCCAACAGGATGTGATGACACAGACTGGGCTGACCTGGGAACAGACAGGGCCAACAGGATGTGATGACAGACTGGGCTGACCTGGGGAACAGACAGGGCCAACAGGATGTGATGACACAGACTGGGCTGACCTGGGGAACAGACAGGGCCAACAGGATGTGATGACACAGACTGGGCTGACCTGGGGGAACAGACAGGGCCAACAGGATGTGATGACACAGACTGGGCTGACCTGGGAACAGACAGGGCCAACAGGATGTGATGACACAGACTGGGTCTCCTGGGGAACAGACAGGGCCAACAGGATGTGATGACACAGACTGGGCCGACCTGGGGAACAGACAGGGCCAACAGGATGTGATGACACAGACTGGGTCTTCCTGGGGAACAGACAGGGCCAACAGGATGTGATGACACAGACTGGGCTGACCTGGGGAACAGACAGGGCCAGCAGGATGTGATGACACAGACTGGGCTGACCTGGGGAACAGACAGGGCCAACAGGATGTGATGACACAGACTGGGCTGACCTGGGGAACAGACAGGGCCAACAGGATGTGATGACACAGACTGGGCAGACCTGGGGAACAGACAGGGCCAACAGGATGTGATGACACAGACTGGGCCGACCTGGGGAACAGACAGGGCCAACAGGATGTGATGACACAGACTGGGCTGACCTGGGGAACAGACAGGGCCAACAGGATGTGATGACACAGACTGGGCTGTGGATAGAAGGTCCACATAGGGCTGGCCCAGGACACAAAACCCTGGTGTAAAACCCCACAGTGGAAAAAGGACAATGTAGGCCAGGTATGTCTATATGTATGTCTATATGTAGGGCCAGGTATGTCTATATGTATGTCTATATGTAGGCCAGGTATGTCTATATGTATGTCTATATGTAGGCCAGGTATATCTATATGTATGTCTATATGTAGCCAGGTATGTCTATATGTATGTCTATATGTATGTCTATATGTAGGCCAGGTATATCTATATGTATGTCTATATGTAGGCCAGGTATGTCTATATGTATGTCTATATGTAGGCCAGGTATGTCTATATGTATGTCTATATGTAGGCCAGGTATGTCTATATGTATGTCTATATGTAGGCCAGGTATGTCTATATGTAGGCCAGGTATGTCTATATGTATGTCTATATGTATGTCTATATGTATGTCTATATGTAGGCCAGGTATGTCTATATGTATGTCTATATGTAGGCCAGGTATGTCTATATGTATGTCTATATGTAGGCCAGGTATGTCTATATGTATGTCTATATGTAGGCTAGGTATGTCTATCTGTATGTCTATATGTAGGCCAGGTATGTCTATATGTATGTCTATATGTAGGCCAGGTATGTCTATATGTATGTCTATATGTAGGCCAGGTATGTCTATATGGTATGTCTATATGTGGAGCCAGGTATGTCTATATGTATGCCAGGTATGTATATATGTATGTCTATATGTAGGCCAGGTATGTCTATATGTAGGCCAGGTATGTCTATATGTAGGCCAGGTATGTCTATATGTATGTCTTATGTAGGCCAGGTAGTGTCTATATGTATGCCGGTATGTATATATGTATGTCTATATGTAGGCCAGGTATGTCTATATGTATGTCATATGTAGGCCAGGTATGTCTATATGTAGGCCAGGTATGTCTATATGTATGTCTATATGTAGGCCAGGTATGTCTATATGTAGGCCAGGTATGTCTATATGTATGTCTATATGTAGGCCGGTATGTCTATATGTAGGCCAGGTATGTCTATATTTATGTCTATATGTAGGCCAGGTATGTCTATATGTATGTCGGCCAGGTATGTCTATATGTATGTCTATAAGTAGGCCAGGTAGTGTCTATATGTATGTCTATATGTAGGCCAGGTATCTCTATATGTATGTCTATATGTAGGCCAGGTATGTCTATATGTATGTCTATATGTAGGCCAGGTATGTCTATATGTAGGCCAGGTATGTCTATATGTATGTCAATATGTAGGCCAGGTATGTCTATATGTAGGCCAGGTATGTCTATATGTATGTCTATATGTAGGCCAGGTATGTCTATATGTAGGCCAGGTATATCTATATGTGTGTCTATAAGTAGGCCAGGTATGTCTATATGTATGTCTATATGTAGGCCAGGTATGTCTATATGTATGTCTATATGTAGGCCAGGTATGTCTATATGTAGGCCAGGTATGTCTATATGTAGGCCAGGTATGTCTATATGTATGTCTATATGTAGGCCAGGTATGTCTATATGTATGTCTATATGTAGGCCAGGTATGTCTATCTGTATGTCTATATGTAGGCCAGGTATGTCTATATGTATGTCTATATGTAGGCCAGGTATGTCTATATGTATGTCTATATGTAGGCCAGGTATGTCTATCTGTATGTCTATATGTAGGCCAGGTATGTCTATATGTAGGCCAGGTATGTCTATATGTATGTCTATATGTAGGCCAGGTATGTCTATATGTATGTCTATATGTAGGCCAGGTATGTCTATATGTATGTCTATATGTAGGCCAGGTATGTCTATATGTAGGCCAGGTATGTCTATATGTATGTCTATATGTAGGCCAGGTATGTCTATATGTATGTCTATATGTAGGCCAGGTATGTCTATATGTATGTCTATATGTAGGCCAGGTATGTCTATATGTATGTCTATATGTAGGCCAGGTATGTCTATATGTAGGCCAGGTATGTCTATATGTATGTCTATATGTAGGCCAGGTATGTCTATATGTAGGCCAGGTATGTCTATATGTATGTCTATATGTAGGCCAGGTATGTCTATATGTAGGCCAGGTATGTCTATATTTATGTCTATATGTAGGCCAGGTATGTCTATATGTATGTCGGCCAGGTATGTCTATATGTATGTCTATAAATAGGCCAGGTATGTCTATATGTATGTCTATATGTAGGCCAGGTATGTCTATATGTATGTCTATATGTAGGCCAGGTATGTCTATATGTATGTCTATATGTAGGCCAGGTATGTCTATATGTATGTCTATATGTAGGCCAGGTATGTCTATATGTATGTCTATATGTAGGCCAGGTATGTCTATATGTAGGCCAGGTATGTCTATATGTATGTCTATATGTAGGCCAGGTATGTCTATATGTAGGCCAGGTATATCTATATGTATGTCTATAAGTAGGCCAGGTATGTCTATATGTATGTCTATATGTAGGCCAGGTATGTCTATATATATGTCTATATGTAGGCCAGGTATGTCTATATGTAGGCCAGGTATGTCTATATGTAGGCCAGGTATGTCTATATGTATGTCTATATGTAGGCCAGGTATGTCTATATGTATGTCTATATGTAGGCCAGGTATGTCTATCTGTATGTCTATATGTAGGCCAGGTATGTCTATATGTATGTCTATATGTAGGCCAGGTATGTCTATATGTATGTCTATATGTAGGCCAGGTATGTCTATATGTATGTCTATATGTAGGCCAGGTATGTCTATATGTATGTCTATATGTAGGCCAGGTATGTCTATATGTATGCCAGGTATGTATATATGTATGTCTATATGTAGGCCAGGTATGTCTATATGTATGTCTATATGTAGGCGAGGTATGTCTATATGTAGGCAAGGTATGTCTATATGTATGTCTATATGTAGGCCAGGTATGTCTATATGTAGGCCAGGTATGTCTATATGTATGTCTATATGTAGGCCAGGTATGTCTATATGTAGGCCAGGTATGTCTATATTTATGTCTATATGTAGGCCAGGTATGTCTATATGTATGTCGGCCAGGTATGTCTATATGTATGTCTATAAGTAGGCCAGGTATGTCTATATGTATGTCTATATGTAGGCCAGGTATCTCTATATGTATGTCTATATGTAGGCCAGGTATGTCTATATGTATGTCTATATGTAGGCCAGGTATGTCTATATGTATGTCTATATGTAGGCCAGGTATGTCTATATGTATGTCTATATGTAGGCCAGGTATGTCTATATGTATGTCTATATGTAGGCCAGGTATGTCTATATGTAGGCCAGGTATGTCTATATGTATGTCTATATGTAGGCCAGGTATGTCTATATGTAGGCCAGGTATATCTATATGTATGTCTATAAGTAGGCCAGGTATGTCTATATGTATGTCTATATGTAGGCCAGGTATGACTATATGTATGTCTATATGTAGGCCAGGTATGTCTATATGTAGGCCAGGTATGTCTATATGTAGGCCAGGTATGTCTATATGTATGTCTATATGTAGGCCAGGTATGTCTATATGTATGTCTATATGTAGGCCAGGTATGTCTATATGTATGTCTATATGTAGGCCAGGTATGTCTATATGTATGTCTATATGTAGGCCAGGTATGTCTATATGTAGGCCAGGTATGTCTATATGTATGTCTATATGTAGGCCAGGTATGTCTATATGTAGGCCAGGTATATCTATATGTATGTCTATATGTAGGCCAGGTATGTCTATATGTATGTCTATATGTAGGCCAGGTATGTCTATATATATGTCTATATGTAGGCCAGGTATGTCTATATGTAGGCCAGGTATGTCTATATGTAGGCCAGGTATGTCTATATGTATGTCTATATGTAGGCCAGGTATGTCTATATGTATGTCTATATGTAGGCCAGGTATGTCTATCTGTATGTCTATATGTAGGCCAGGTATGTCTATATGTATGTCTATATGTAGGCCAGGTATGTCTATATGTATGTCTATATGTAGGCCAGGTATGTCTATATGTATGTCTATATGTAGGCCAGGTATGTCTATATGTATGTCTATATGTAGGCCAGGTATGTCTATATGTATGCCAGGTATGTATATATGTATGTCTATATGTAGGCCAGGTATGTCTATATGTATGTCTATATGTAGGCCAGGTATGTCTATATGTAGGCAAGGTATGTCTATATGTATGTCTATATGTAGGCCAGGTATGTCTATATGTAGGCCAGGTATGTCTATATGTATGTCTATATGTAGGCCAGGTATGTCTATATGTAGGCCAGGTATGTCTATATTTATGTCTATATGTAGGCCAGGTATGTCTATATGTATGTCGGCCAGGTATGTCTATATGTATGTCTATAAGTGGGCCAGGTATGTCTATATGTATGTCTATATGTAGGCCAGGTATCTCTATATGTATGTCTATATGTAGGCCAGGTATGTCTATATGTATGTCTATATGTAGGCCAGGTATGTCTATATGTATGTCTATATGTAGGCCAGGTATGTCTATATGTATGTCTATATGTAGGCCAGGTATGTCTATATGTATGTCTATATGTAGGCCAGGTATGTCTATATGTAGGCCAGGTATGTCTATATGTATGTCTATATGTAGGCCAGGTATGTCTATATGTAGGCCAGGTATATCTATATGTATGTCTATAAGTAGGCCAGGTATGTCTATATGTATGTCTATATGTAGGCCAGGTATGTCTATATGTATGTCTATATGTAGGCCAGGTATGTCTATATGTGAGGCCAGGTATGTCTATATGTAGGCCAGGTATGTCTATATGTATGTCTATATGTAGGCCAGGTATGTCTATATGTATGTCTATATGTAGGCCAGGTATGTCTATCTGTATGTCTATATGTAGGCCAGGTATGTCTATATGTATGTCTATATGTAGCTGCCAGGTATGTCTATATGTATGTCTATATGTAGGCCAGGTATGTCTATCTGTATGTCTATATGTAGGCCAGGTATGTCTATATGTAGGCCAGGTATGTCTATATGTATGTCTATATGTAGGCCAGGTATGTCTATATGTATGTCTATATGTAGGCCAGGTATGTCTATATGTATGTCTATATGTAGGCCAGGTATGTCTATATGTAGGCCAGGTATGTCTATATGTATGTCTATATGTAGGCCAGGTATGTCTATATGTATGTCTATATGTAGGCCAGGTATGTCTATATGTATGTATATATGTAGGCCAGGTATGTCTATATGTATGTCTATATGTAGGCCAGGTATGTCTATATGTATGTCTATATGTAGGCCAGGTATGTCTATATGTAGGCCAGGTATGTCTATATGTATGTCTATATGTAGGCCAGGTATGTCTATATGTAGGCCAGGTATGTCTATATTTATGTCTATATGTAGGCCAGGTATGTCTATATGTATGTCGGCCAGGTATGTCTATATGTATGTCTATAAATAGGCCAGGTATGTCTATAGTGTATGTCTATATGTAGGCCAGGTATGTCTATATGTATGTCTATATGTAGGCCAGGTATGTCTATATGTATGTCTATATGTAGGCCAGGTATGTCTATATGTATGTCTATATGTAGGCCAGGTATGTCTATATGTATGTCTATATGTAGGCCAGGTATGTCTATATGTAGGCCAGGTATGTCTATATGTATGTCTATATGTAGGCCAGGTATGTCTATATGTAGGCCAGGTATATCTATATGTATGTCTATAAGTAGGCCAGGTATGTCTATATGTATGTCTATATGTAGGCCAGGTATGTCTATATATATGTCTATATGTAGGCCAGGTATGTCTATATGTAGGCCAGGTATGTCTATATGTAGGCCAGGTATGTCTATATGTATGTCATATGTAGGCCAGGTATGTCTATATGTATGTCTATATGTAGGCCAGGTATGTCTATCTGTATGTCTATATGTAGGCCAGGTATGTCTATATGTATGTCTATATGTAGGCCAGGTATGTCTATATGTATGTCTATATGTAGGCCAGGTATGTCTATCTGTATGTCTATATGTAGGCCAGGTATGTCTATATGTATGTCTATATGTAGGCCAGGTATGTCTATCTGTATGTCTATAGTGTAGGCCAGGTATGTCTATATGTATGTCTATATGTAGGCCAGGTATGTCTATATGTATGTCTATATGTAGGCCAGGTATGTCTATATGTATGTCTATATGTAGGCCAGGTATGTCTATATGTATGTCTATATGTAGGCCAGGTATGTCTATATGTATGTCTATATGTAGGCCAGGTATGTCTATATGTATGTCTATATGTAGGCCAGGTATGTCTATATGTAGGCCTATATGTAGGCCAGGTATGTCTATATGTAGGCCAGGTATGTCTATATGTATGTCTATATGTAGGCCAGGTATGTCTATATGTAGGCCAGGTATGTCTATATTTATGTCTATATGTAGGCCAGGTATGTCTATATGTATGTCGGCCAGGTATGTCTATATGTATGTCTATAAGTAGGCCAGGTATGTCTATATGTATGTCTATATGTAGGCCAGGTATGTCTATATGTATGTCTATATGTAGGCCAGGTATGTCTATATGTATGTCTATATGTAGGCCAGGTATGTCTATATGTATGTCTATATGTAGGCCAGGTATGTCTATATGTATGTCTATATGTAGGCCAGGTATGTCTATATGTAGGCCAGGTATGTCTATATGTATGTCTATATGTAGGCCAGGTATGTCTATATGTATGTCTATATGTAGGCCAGGTATGTCTATATGTATGTATATATGTAGGCCAGGTATGTCTATATGTATGTCTATATGTAGGCCAGGTATGTCTATATGTATGTCTATATGTAGGCCAGGTATGTCTATATGTAGGCCAGGTATGTCTATATGTATGTCTATGTAGGCCAGGTATGTCTATATGTAGGCCAGGTATGTCTATATTTATGTCTATATGTAGGCCAGGTATGTCTATATGTATGTCGGCCAGGTATGTCTATATGTATGTCTATAAATAGGCCAGGTATGTCTATATGTATGTCTATATGTAGGCCAGGTATGTCTATATGTATGTCTATATGTAGGCCAGGTATGTCTATATGTATGTCTATATGTAGGCCAGGTATGTCTATATGTATGTCTATATGTAGGCCAGGTATGTCTATATGTATGTCTATATGTAGGCCAGGTATGTCTATATGTAGGCCAGGTATGTCTATATGTATGTCTATATGTAGGCCAGGTATGTCTATATGTAGGCCAGGTATATCTATATGTATGTCTATAAGTAGGCCAGGTATGTCTATATGTATGTCTATATGTAGGCCAGGTATGTCTATATATATGTCTATATGTAGGCCAGGTATGTATATATGTAGGCCAGGTATGTCTATATGTAGGCCAGGTATGTCTATATGTAGGCCAGGTATGTCTATATGTATGTCTATATGTAGGCCAGGTATGTCTATCTGTATGTCTATATGTAGGCCAGGTATGTCTATATGTATGTCTATATGTAGGCCAGGTATGTCTATATGTATGTCTATATGTAGGCCAGGTATGTCTATCTGTATGTCTATATGTAGGCCAGGTATGTCTATATGTATGTCTATATGTAGGCCAGGTATGTCTATCTGTATGTCTATGTAGGCCAGGTATGTCTATATGTATGTCTATATGTAGGCCAGGTATGTCTATATGTATGTCTATATGTAGGCCAGGTATGTCTATATGTATGTCTATATGTAGGCCAGGTATGTCTATATGTATGTCTATATGTAGGCCAGGTATGTCTATATGTATGTCTATATGTAGGCCAGGTATGTCTATATGTATGTCTATATGTAGGCCAGGTATGTCTATATGTAGGCCTATATGTAGGCCAGGTAGTGTCTATATGTAGGCCAGGTATGTCTATATGTATGTCTATATGTAGGCCAGGTATGTCTATATGTAGGCCAGGTATGTCTATATTTATGTCTATATGTAGGCCAGGTATGTCTATATGTATGTCGGCCAGGTATGTCTATATGTATGTCTATAAGTAGGCCAGGTATGTCTATATGTATGTCTATATGTAGGCCAGGTATGTCTATATGTATGTCTATATGTAGGCCAGGTATGTCTATATGTATGTCTATATGTAGGCCAGGTATCTCTATATGTATGTCTATATGTAGGCCAGGTATGTCTATATGTATGTCTATATGTAGGCCAGGTATGTCTATATGTATGTCTATATGTAGGCCAGGTATGTCTATATGTATGTCTATAAGTAGGCCAGGTATGTCATATGTAGGCCAGGTATGTCTATAAGTAGGCCAGGTATGTCTATATGTAGGCCAGGTATGTCTATATGTATGTCTATAAGTAGGCCAGGTATGTCTATATGTATGTCTATATGTAGGCCAGGTATATCTATATGTATGTCTATAAGTAGGCCAGGTATGTCTATATGTATGTCTATATGTAGGCCAGGTATGTCTATATGTATGTCTATATGTATGTCTATATGTAGGCCAGGTATGTCTGTATGTAGGCCAGGTATGTCTATATGTAGGCCAGGTATGTCTATATGTATGTCTATATGTAGGCCAGGTATGTCTACATGTATGTCTATATGTAGGCCAGGTATATCTATATGTATGTCTATATGTAGGCTAGGTATGTCTATATGTAGGCCAGGTATGTCTATATGTATGTCTATATGTAGGCCAGGTATGTCTATATGTATGTCTATATGTAGGCCAGGTATGTCTATATGTATGTCTATATGTAGGCCAGGTATGTCTATATGTATGTCTATATGTAGGCCAGGTATGTGTCTATATGTAGGCCAGGTATGTCTATATGTATGTCTATATGTAGGCCAGGTATGTCTATATGTAGGCCAGGTATGTCTATATGTATGTCTATATGTAGGCCAGGTATGTCTATATGTAGGCCAGGTATGTCTATATGTATGTCGGCCAGGTATGTCTATATGTAGGCCAGGTATATCTATATGTATGTCTATAAGTAGGCCAGGTATGTCTATATGTATGTCTATATGTAGGCCAGGTATGTCTCATATGTATGTCTATATGTAGGCCAGGTATGTCTATATGTAGGCCAGGTATATCTATATGTATGTCTATAAGTAGGCCAGGTATGTCTATATGTATGTCTATATGTAGGCCAGGTATGTCTATATGTATGTCTATATGTAGGCCAGGTATGTCTATATGTATGTCGGCCAGGTATGTCTATATGTAGGCCAGGTATGTCTATATGTAGGCCAGGTATGTCTATATGTAGGCCAGGTATGTCTATATGTAGGCCAGGTATGTCTATATGTATGTCTATATGTAGGCCAGGTATGTCTATATGTATGTCTATATGTAGGCCAGGTATGTCTATATGTATGTCTATATGTAGGCCAGGTATGTCTATATGTATGTCTATATGTAGTCCAGGTATATCTATATGTATGTCTATAAGTAGGCCAGGTATGTCTATATGTATGTCTATATGTAGGCCAGGTATGTCTATATGTATGTCTATATGTA
Organism: Coregonus clupeaformis; assembly: GCF_020615455.1. Lineage (NCBI taxonomy): Eukaryota > Metazoa > Chordata > Actinopteri > Salmoniformes > Salmonidae > Coregonus > Coregonus clupeaformis. Next base: position 103,847 of record NW_025534910.1, read on the forward strand.
TGTCTATATGTAGGCCAGGTATATCTATATGTATGTCTATAAGTAGGCCAGGTATGTCTATATGTATGTCTATATGTAGGCCAGGTATGTCTATATGTATGTCTATATGTCGGCCAGGTATGTCTATATGTATGTCTATATGTAGGCCAGGTATGTCTATATGTATGTCGGCCAGGTATGTCTATATGTAGGCCAGGTATATCTATATGTATGTCTATATGTAGGCCAGGTATGTCTATATGTATGTCTATATGTAGGCCAGGTATGTCTATATGTATGTCGGCCAGGTATGTCTATATGTATGTCTATATGTAGGCCAGGTATGTCTATATGTAGGCCAGGTATGTCTATATGTAGGCCAGGTATGTCTATATGTATGTCTATATGTAGGCCAGGTATGTCTATATGTATGTCGGCCAGGTATGTCTATATGTATGTCTATATATAGGCCAGGTATGTCTATATGTATGTCCACATGTAGGCCAGGTATGTCTATATGTAGGCCAGGTATGTCTATATGTAGGCCAGGTATGTCTGTATGTATGTCTATATGTCGGCCAGGTATGTCTATATGTATGTCATATGTAGGCCAGGTATATCTATATGTATGTCGGCCAGGTATGTCTATATGTATGTCTATATATAGGCCAGGTATGTCTATATGTATGTCTACATGTAGGCCAGGTATGTCTATATGTAGGCCAGGTATGTCTATATGTAGGCCAGGTATGTCTATATGTATGTCTATAAGTAGGCCAGGTATGTCTATATGTAGGCCAGGTATGTCTATAAGTAGGCCAGGTATGTCTATATGTAGGCCAGGTATGTCTATATGTATGTCTATATGTAGGCCAGGTATGTCTATCTGTATGTCTATATGTAGGCCAGGTATGTCTATATGTAGGCCAGGTATGTCTGTATATTGCCAAGCTAATTTCCCTATGGAATATTAAAGCAGGAATTCATACTTGAGCAGTTGTGTCTGTAGTGAGGGCAGCCTGGCCCTCTCCCTCAGCCTCACAACTCCTTCCTGCTCCCCTCCTGTCCCAGAGGAGAACAGCCAGCTACGATCATTAGAACAAGGAGCATCCACCAGCACCTGGGAGGGAGAAGAGGGGTGGAGGTAAATGAGGGGTCAACAAAACCACTACATCTACAGATACATGAAACCAGCAGCAGACAGCGATAAGAGAGAGAGAGAGAGAGAGAGAGAGAGAGAGAGAGAGAGAGAGAGAGAGAGAGAGAGAGAGAGAGAGAGAGAGAGAGAGAGAGAGAGAGAGAGAGAGAGAGAGAGAGAGAGAGAGAGAGAGAGAGAGAGAGAGAGAGACAGAGACAGAGGGACAGAGAGAGAGAGAGTAGAAAGCCCCTTAAATTGTATGACTGTAATGTGGAGTCTTTGTGTGATGCTAAGTGATGTGTGATGCTAGCTGCTGAGGGGGGATAAGATAGGATGGGTCTCTCTCCGGCGGGTAGCAGTGGGCTCCTATCCTCCACAGGGCCTCTCCAGTCAGTGAGCCGGCGCTAATGAGCGCCCCAGAGGAGAACGAGAGCTAATCCTATTGCACTCTGTGGGAGAGGAGATTAGAGAGAGAGGCAGAGGGGAGACAGAGAGAGAGAGGCAGGGGGGAGACAGAGGAAGAGAGAGGCAGGGGGAGAGAGAGAGAGGCAGGGGGGAGAGAGAGAGAGGCAGGGGGGGAGAGAGAGAGAGGCAGGGGGAGAGAGAGAGAGGCAGGGGGGAGAGAGAGAGAGGCAGGGGGAGACAGAGGAAGAGAGAGGCAAAGGGGAGACAGAGAGAGAGAGGCAGGGGGAGACAGAGAGAGAGAGAGAGAGAGGCAGGGGGGAGACAGAGAGAGAGAGAGAGAGAGGCAGGGGGAGACAGAGGAAGAGAGAGGCAGGGGGGAGACAGAGGAAGAGAGAGGCAGGGGGGAGACAGAGGAAGAGAGAGGCAGGGGGAGATGAGAGAGAGAGGCAGGGGAGATGAGAGAGAGAGGCAGGGGGAGACAGAGGAAGAGAGAGGCAGGGGGAGACAGAGGAAGAGAGAGGCAGGGGAGATGAGAGAGAGAGGCAGGGGAGATGAGAGAGAGGCAGGGGGAGACAGAGCGCGAGAGAGAGAGGCAGGGGGAGACAGAGAGAGAGAGGCAGGGGGAGACAGAGGAAGAGAGGCAGGGGGAGACAGAGAGAGAGAGAGGCAGGGAGAGACAGAGAGAGAGAGGCAGGGGGAGACAGAGAGAGAGAGGCAGGGGGAGACAGAGAGAGAGAGAGAGGCAGGGGGAGATGAGAGAGAGGCAGGGGGAGACAGAGAGAGAGAGAGAGGCAGGGGGGAGACAGAGAGAGAGAGGCAGGGGGAGACAGAGAGAGAGAGAGGCAGGGGGAGACAGAGAGAGAGAGAGGCTGGGGGAGCAGAGAGAGAGGCTGGGGGAGACAGAGAGAGAGAGGCTGGGGGAGACAGAGAGAGAGAGGCAGGGGGAGACAGAGAGAGAGGGGCAGGGGGAGACAGAGAGAGAGGGGCAGGGGAGACAGAGAGAGAGGCAGGGGAGAGAGAGAGAGAGAGAGGCAGGGGGAGATGAGAGAGAGAGGGGCAGGGGGAGACAGAGAGAGAGGCAGGGGGAGAGAGAGAGAGAGAGAGGCAGGGGGAGACAGAGAGAGAGAGAGGCAGGGGGAGATGAGAGAGAGAGGGGCAGGGGGGAGACAGAGAGAGAGAGGCAGGGGGAGACAGAGAGAGAGAGGCAGGGGGGATACAGAGAGAGAGAGGCAGGGGGAGACAGAGAGAGAGAGGCAGGGGGAGACAGAGAGAGAGAGGCAGGGGAGAGAGGGAGAGAGGCAGGGGGAGACAGAGAGAGAGAGAGGCAGGGGGAGACAGAGAGAGAGAGAGGCAGGGGAGACAGAGAGAGAGAGAGGCAGGGGAGACAGAGAGAGACTGGGGGGAGACAGAGAGAGAGAGGCAGGGGGAGAGAGAGAGAGAGAGGCAGGGGGAGAGAGAGAGAGAGAGAGGCAGGGGGAGACAGAGGAAGAGAGAGGCAGAGGGGAGACAGAGGAAGAGAGAGACAGAGGGGAGAGGCAGGTGGGAGAGGGGGAGAGTGGGAGGGGAGGGAGACAGAGCACACTAAGATTTCTACCTGCCTCAGCCTAAACATAATCTCCACAGGTAACTTCCACAAGGCTGTGAAGGATCTGAGAGACAAGGCAAGAAGGGCCTTCTACGCCATCAAAAGGAACATAAAACTCAACATAACAATTAGGACCTGGCAAAAATACTTGCCCTCTCTGGTCGTGAAGTATGGAGTCCACTCACCAACCAAGAATTCACAAAATGGGGGGTTAATAGCTGGATTGGGTCTTTAACCTGATCTGGGTTGTTGTAGCCGTTCAGAAGAACAAGAGCTCCCCCTGCTGGAACTACAAGTTGGAGACGCTCACTTCAAAGAAATGAAACTGTTAATATGTCTCTTTCTCAATCCAGGACTCCTTGCACCCCGTCTCCTAACCTCTTCTTAAAACCCTTTGGAGAAGAGGTCAGAAGGTAGGAGCTTGGACCCTCTCCTCCAACACGGTTGAGAAGGAGATAGGATGTAAGGAGATAGGATGCATGACAGATTGAGATGGAGCCCTTGTGTCTTGAATGCAGGATGACAACAGAGAAACAGACACAGCGGCTAGCCGTCTGTCTTCTTCCCTCACCTTGTCATACGTTCGGCTTCACTCTGCCCAAAGATCCGTCCATCCTGATTGGACACGGTGACAGTGCTGCTCAGCCATTGGGGAATGAAGGATTCCAGAGTTTTGGCCAGCCAATCACTTCGGTGTGGGTCCGTTTCATTACAACACAACAGAGCTGGAACACAAAGGCAGATAAGACTGACTCAAGTTATCAATAGCCTACGTAACGTTGTTAACCAATTAAAACTGGTCTGGGGTAATAAGACTGACTCAAGTTATCAATAGCCTACGTAACGTTGTTAACCAATTAAAACTGGTCTGGGGTAATAAGACTGACTCAAGTTATCAATAGCCTACGTAACGTTGTTAACCAATTAAAACTGGTCTGGGGTAATAAGACTGACTCAAGTTATCAATAGCCTACGTAACGTTGTTAACCAATTAAAACTGGTCTGGGGTAATAAGACTGACTCAAGTTATCAATAGCCTACAGAACGTTGTTAACCAATTAAAACTGGTCTGGGTTAATAAGACTGACTCAAGTTATCAATAGCCTATATAACGTTGTTAACCAATTAAAACTGGTCTGGGGTAATAAGACTGACTCAAGTTATCAATAGCCTACATAACGTTGTTAACCAATTAAAACTGGTCTGGGGTAATAAGACTGACTCAAGTTATCAATAGCCTACAGAACGTTGTTAACCAATTAAAACTGGTCTGGGGTAATAAGACTGACTCGAGTTATCAACAGCCTACGTAACGTTGTTAACCAATTAAAACTGGTCTGGGGTAATAAGACTGACTCAAGTTATCAATAGCCTACAGAACGTTGTTAACCAATTAAAACTGGTCTGGGGTAATAAGACTGACTCAAGTTATCAATAGCCTACGTAACGTTGTTAACCAATTAAAACTGGTCTGGGGTAATAAGACTGACTCAAGTTATCAATAGCCTACGTAACGTTGTTAACCAATTAAAACTGGTCTGGGGTAATAAGACTGACTCAAGTTATCAATAGCCTACGTAACGTTGTTAACCAATTAAAACTGGTCTGGGGTAATAAGACTGACTCAAGTTATCAATAGCCTACATAACGTTGTTAACCAATTAAAACTGGTCTGGGGTAATAAGACTGACTCAAGTTATCAATAGCCTACGTAACGTTGTTAACCAATTAAAACTGGTCTGGGGTAATAAGACTGACTCAAGTTATCAATAGCCTACAGAACGTTGTTAACCAATTAAAACTGGTCTGGGTTAATAAGACTGACTCAAGTTATCAATAGCCTACGTAACGTTGTTAACCAATTAAAACTGGTCTGGGGTAATAAGACTGACTCAAGTTATCAATAGCCTACAGAACGTTGTTAACCAATTAAAACTGGTCTGGGGTAATAAGACTGACTCAAGTTATCAATAGCCTACGTAACGTTGTTAACCAATTAAAACTGGTCTGGGTTAATAAGACTGACTCAAGTTATCAATAGCCTACATAACGTTGTTAACCAATTAAAACTGGTCTGGGGTAATAAGACTGACTCAAGTTATCAATAGCCTACATAACGTTGTTAACCAATTAAAACTGGTCTGGGGTAATAAGACTGACTCAAGTTATCAATAGCCTACGTAACGTTGTTAACCAATTAAAACTGGTCTGGGTTAATAAGACTGACTCAAGTTATCAATAGCCTACGTAACGTTGTTAACCAATTAAAACTGGTCTGGGTTAATAAGACTGACTCAAGTTATCAATAGCCTATATAACGTTGTTAACCAATTAAAACTGGTCTGGGTTAATAAGACTGACTCAAGTTATCAATAGCCTACATAACGTTGTTAACCAATTAAAACTGGTCTGGGGTAATAAGACTGACTCAAGTTATCAATAGCCTACGTAACGTTGTTAACCAATTAAAACTGGTCTGGGGTAATAAGACTGACTCAAGTTATCAATAGCCTACAGAACGTTGTTAACCAATTAAAACTGGTCTGGGGTAATAAGACTGACTCAAGTTATCAATAGCCTACATAACGTTGTTAACCAATTAAAACTGGTCTGGGGTAATAAGACTGACTCAAGTTATCAATAGCCTACATAACGTTGTTAACCAATTAAAACTGGTCTGGGGTAATAAGACTGACTCAAGTTATCAATAGCCTACGTAACGTTGTTAACCAATTAAAACTGGTCTGGGGTAATAAGACTGACTCAAGTTATCAATAGCCTACATAACGTTGTTAACCAATTAAAACTGGTCTGGGGTAATAAGACTGACTCAAGTTATCAATAGCCTACGTAACGTTGTTAACCAATTAAAACTGGTCTGGGGTAATAAGACTGACTCAAGTTATCAATAGCCTACAGAACGTTGTTAACCAATTAAAACTGGTCTGGGGTAATAAGACTGACTCAAGTTATCAATAGCCTACATAACGTTGTTAACCAATTAAAACTGGTCTGGGGTAATAAGACTGACTCAAGTTATCAATAGCCTACATAACGTTGTTAACCAATTAAAACTGGTCTGGGGTAATAAGACTGACTCAAGTTATCAATAGCCTACGTAACGTTGTTAACCAATTAAAACTGGTCTGGGTTAATAAGACTGACTCAAGTTATCAATAGCCTACATAACGTTGTTAACCAATTAAAACTGGTCTGGGGTAATAAGACTGACTCAAGTTATCAATAGCCTACGTAACGTTGTTAACCAATTAAAACTGGTCTGGGGTAATAAGACTGACTCAAGTTATCAATAGCCTATATAACGCTGTTAACCAATTAAAACTGGTCTGGGGTAATAAGACTGACTCAAGTTATAAATAGCCTACAGAACGTTGTTAACCAATTAAAACTGGTCTGGGGTAATAAGACTGACTCAAGTTATCAATAGCCTACAGAACGTTGTTAACCAATTAAAACTGGTCTGGGGTAATAAGACTGACTCAAGTTATCAATAGCCTACGTAACGCTTGTTAACCAATTAAAACTGGTCTGGGGTAATAAGACTGACTCAAGTTATCAATAGCCTACGTAACGTTGTTAACCAATTAAAACTGGTCTGGGGTAATAAGACTGACTCAAGTTATCAATAGCCTACGTAACGTTGTTAACCAATTAAAACTGGTCTGGGTTAATAAGACTGACTCAAGTTATCAATAGCCTACATAACGTTGTTAACCAATTAAAACTGGTCTGGGGTAATAAGACTGACTCAAGTTATCAATAGCCTATATAACGTTGTTAACCAATTAAAACTGGTCTGGGGTAATAAGACTGACTCAAGTTATCAATAGCCTACATAACGTTGTTAACCAATTAAAACTGGTCTGGGGTAATAAGACTGACTCAAGTTATCAATAGCCTACATAACGTTGTTAACCAATTAAAACTGGTCTGGGGTAATAAGACTGACTCAAGTTATCAATAGCCTACGTAACGTTGTTAACCAATTAAAACTGGTCTGGGGTAATAAGACTGACTCAAGTTATCAATAGCCTACAGAACGTTGTTAACCAATTAAAACTGGTCTGGGGTAATAAGACTGACTCAAGTTATCAATAGCCTACGTAACGTTGTTAACCAATTAAAACTGGTCTGGGGTAATAAGACTGACTCAAGTTATCAATAGCCTACGTAACGTTGTTAACCAATTAAAACTGGTCTGGGGTAATAAGACTGACTCAAGTTATCAATAGCCTACGTAACGTTGTTAACCAATTAAAACTGGTCTGGGGTAATAAGACTGACTCAAGTTATCAATAGCCTACAGAACGTTGTTAACCAATTAAAACTGGTCTGGGGTAATAAGACTGACTCAAGTTATCAATAGCCTACATAACGTTGTTAACCAATTAAAACTGGTCTGGGGTAATAAGACTGACTCAAGTTATCAATAGCCTACGTAACGTTGTTAACCAATTAAAACTGGTCTGGGGTAATAAGACTGACTCAAGTTATCAATAGCCTATATAACGTTGTTAACCAATTAAAACTGGTCTGGGGTAATAAGACTGACTCAAGTTATCAATAGCCTACAGAACGTTGTTAACCAATTAAAACTGGTCTGGGGTAATAAGACTGACTCAAGTTATCAATAGCCTACAGAACGTTGTTAACCAATTAAAACTGGTCTGGGGTAATAAGACTGACTCAAGTTATCAATAGCCTACGTAACGTTGTTAACCAATTAAAACTGGTCTGGGGTAATAAGACTGACTCAAGTTATCAATAGCCTACGTAACGTTGTTAACCAATTAAAACTGGTCTGGGGTAATAAGACTGACTCAAGTTATCAATAGCCTACGTAACGTTGTTAACCAATTAAAACTGGTCTGGGTTAATAAGACTGACTCAAGTTATCAATAGCCTACATAACGTTGTTAACCAATTAAAACTGGTCTGGGGTAATAAGACTGACTCAAGTTATCAATAGCCTATATAACGTTGTTAACCAATTAAAACTGGTCTGGGGTAATAAGACTGACTCAGGTTATCAATAGCCTACATAACGTTGTTAACCAATTAAAACTGGTCTGGGGTAATAAGACTGACTCAAGTTATCAATAGCCTACATAACGTTGTTAACCAATTAAAACTGGTCTGGGGTAATAAGACTGACTCAAGTTATCAATAGCCTACGTAACGTTGTTAACCAATTAAAACTGGTCTGGGGTAATAAGACTGACTCAAGTTATCAATAGCCTACAGAACGTTGTTAACCAATTAAAACTGGTCTGGGGTAATAAGACTGACTCAAGTTATCAATAGCCTACGTAACGTTGTTAACCAATTAAAACTGGTCTGGGGTAATAAGACTGACTCAAGTTATCAATAGCCTACGTAACGTTGTTAACCAATTAAAACTGGTCTGGGGTAATAAGACTGACTCAAGTTATCAATAGCCTACATAACGTTGTTAACCAATTAAAACTGGTCTGGGGTAATAAGACTGACTCAAGTTATCAATAGCCTACGTAACGTTGTTAACCAATTAAAACTGGTCTGGGTTAATAAGACTGACTCAAGTTATCAATAGCCTACAGAACGTTGTTAACCAATTAAAACTGGTCTGGGTTAATAAGACTGACTCAAGTTATCAATAGCCTACAGAACGTTGTTAACCAATTAAAACTGGTCTGGGGTAATAAGACTGACTCAAGTTATCAATAGCCTACATAACGTTGTTAACCAATTAAAACTGGTCTGGGGTAATAAGACTGACTCAAGTTATCAATAGCCTACATGAACGTTGTTAACCAATTAAAACTGGTCTGGGTTAATAAGACTGACTCAAGTTATCAATAGCCTACGTAACGTTGTTAACCAATTAAAACTGGTCTGGGTTAATAAGACTGACTCAAGTTATCAATAGCCTATATAACGTTGTTAACCAATTAAAACTGGTCTGGGTTAATAAGACTGACTCAAGTTATCAATAGCCTACATAACGTTGTTAACCAATTAAAACTGGTCTGGGGTAATAAGACTGACTCAAGTTATCAATAGCCTACGTAACGTTGTTAACCAATTAAAACTGGTCTGGGGTAATAAGACTGACTCAAGTTATCAATAGCCTACAGAACGTTGTTAACCAATTAAAACTGGTCTGGGGTAATAAGACTGACTCAAGTTATCAATAGCCCACATAACGTTGTTAACCAATTAAAACTGGTCTGGGGTAATAAGACTGACTCAAGTTATCAATAGCCTACATAACGTTGTTAACCAATTAAAACTGGTCTGGGGTAATAAGACTGACTCAAGTTATCAATAGCCTATATAACGTTGTTAACCAATTAAAACTGGTCTGGGGTAATAAGACTGACTCAAGTTATCAATAGCCTACAGAACGTTGTTAACCAATTAAAACTGGTCTGGGGTAATAAGACTGACTCAAGTTATCAATAGCCTACAGAACGTTGTTAACCAATTAAAACTGGTCTGGGGTAATAAGACTGACTCAAGTTATCAATAGCCTACGTAACGTTGTTAACCAATTAAAACTGGTCTGGGGTAATAAGACTGACTCAAGTTATCAATAGCCTACGTAACGTTGTTAACCAATTAAAACTGGTCTGGGGTAATAAGACTGACTCAAGTTATCAATAGCCTACATAACGTTGTTAACCAATTAAAACTGGTCTGGGGTAATAAGACTGACTCAAGTTATCAATAGCCTACGTAACGTTGTTAACCAATTAAAACTGGTCTGGGTTAATAAGACTGACTCAAGTTATCAATAGCCTACATAACGCTGTTAACCAATTAAAACTGGTCTGGGGTAATAAGACTGACTCAAGTTATCAATAGCCTACAGAACGTTGTTAACCAATTAAAACTGGTCTGGGGTAATAAGACTGACTCAAGTTATCAATAGCCTACGTAACGTTGTTAACCAATTAAAACTGGTCTGGGTTAATAAGACTGACTCAAGTTATCAATAGCCTACAGAACGTTGTTAACCAATTAAAACTGGTCTGGGGTAATAAGACTGACTCAAGTTATCAATAGCCTACGTAACGTTGTTAACCAATTAAAACTGGTCTGGGGTAATAAGACTGACTCAAGTTATCAATAGCCTACAGAACGTTGTTAACCAATTAAAACTGGTCTGGGGTAATAAGACTGACTCAAGTTATCAATAGCCTACGTAACGTTGTTAACCAATTAAAACTGGTCTGGGTTAATAAGACTGACTCAAGTTATCAATAGCCTACAGAACGTTGTTAACCAATTAAAACTGGTCTGGGGTAATAAGACTGACTCAAGTTATCAATAGCCTACGTAACGTTGTTAACCAATTAAAACTGGTCTGGGTTAATAAGACTGACTCAAGTTATCAATAGCCTACAGAACGTTGTTAACCAATTAAAACTTGTCTGGGGTAATAAGACCGACTCAAGTTATCAATAGCCTACGTAACGTTGTTAACCAATTAAAACTGGTCTGGGGTAATAAGACTGACTCAAGTTATCAATAGCCTACGTAACGTTGTTAACCAATTAAAACTGGTCTGGGGTAATAAGACTGACTCAAGTTATCAATAGCCTACATAACGTTGTTAACCAATTAAAACTGGTCTGGGGTAATAAGACTGACTCAAGTTATCAATAGCCTACAGAACGTTGTTAACCAATTAAAACTGGTCTGGGGTAATAAGACTGACTCAAGTTATCAATAGCCTACATAACGTTGTTAACCAATTAAAACTGGTCTGGGGTAATAAGACTGACTCCAAGTTATCAATAGCCTACATAACGTTGTTAACCAATTAAAACTGGTCTGGGGTAATAAGACTGACTCAAGTTATCAATAGCCTACATAACGTTGTTAACCAATTAAAACTGGTCTGGGGTAATAAGACTGACTCAAGTTATCAATAGCCTACGTAACGTTGTTAACCAATTAAAACTGGTCTGGGGTAATAAGACTGACTCAAGTTATCAATAGCCTACATAACGTTGTTAACCAATTAAAACTGGTCTGGGGTAATAAGACTGACTCAAGTTATCAATAGCCTACATAACGTTGTTAACCAATTAAAACTGGTCTGGGGTAATAAGACTGACTCAAGTTATCAATAGCCTACGTAACGTTGTTAACCAATTAAAACTGGTCTGGGGTAATAAGACTGACTCAGGTTATCAATAGCCTACAGAACGTTGTTAACCAATTAAAACTGGTCTGGGGTAATAAGACTGACTCAAGTTATCAATAGCCTACGTAACGTTGTTAACCAATTAAAACTGGTCTGGGGTAATAAGACTGACTCAAGTTATCAATAGCCTACGTAACGTTGTTAACCAATTAAAACTGGTCTGGGGTAATAAGACTGACTCAAGTTATCAATAGCCTACAGAACGTTGTTAACCAATTAAAACTGGTCTGGGGTAATAAGACTGACTCAAGTTATCAATAGCCTACGTAACGTTGTTAACCAATTAAAACTGGTCTGGGGTAATAAGACTGACTCAAGTTATCAATAGCCTACATAACGTTGTTAACCAATTAAAACTGGTCTGGGGTAATAAGACTGACTCAAGTTATCAATAGCCTACAGAACGTTGTTAACCAATTAAAACTGGTCTGGGGTAATAAGACTGACTCAAGTTATCAATAGCCTACAGAACGTTGTTAACCAATTAAAACTGGTCTGGGGTAATAAGACTGACTCAAGTTATCAATAGCCTACATAACGTTGTTAACCAATTAAAACTGGTCTGGGGTAATAAGACTGACTCAAGTTATCAATAGCCTACGTAACGTTGTTAACCAATTAAAACTGGTCTGGGTTAATAAGACTGACTCAAGTTATCAATAGCCTACGTGAACGTTGTTAACCAATTAAAACTGGTCTGGGGTAATAAGACTGACTCAAGTTATCAATAGCCTACATAACGTTGTTAACCAATTAAAACTGGTCTGGGGTAATAAGACTGACTCAAGTTATCAATAGCCTACGTAACGTTGTTAACCAATTAAAACTGGTCTGGGTTAATAAGACTGACTCAAGTTATCAATAGCCTACAGAACGTTGTTAACCAATTAAAACTGGTCTGGGGTAATAAGACTGACTCAAGTTATCAATAGCCTACAGAACGTTGTTAACCAATTAAAACTGGTCTGGGGTAATAAGACTGACTCAAGTTATCAATAGCCTACAGAACGTTGTTAACCAATTAAAACTGGTCTGGGGTAATAAGACTGACTCAAGTTATCAATAGCCTACAGAACGTTGTTAACCAATTAAAACTGGTCTGGGTTAATAAGACTGACTCAAGTTATCAATAGCCTACGTAACGTTGTTAACCAATTAAAACTGGTCTGGGGTAATAAGACTGACTCAAGTTATCAATAGCCTACATAACGTTGTTAACCAATTAAAACTGGTCTGGGGTAATAAGACTGACTCAAGTTATCAATAGCCTACGTAAAGTTGTTAACCAATTAAAACTGGTCTGGGGTAATAAGACTGACTCAAGTTATCAATAGCCTACGTAACGTTGTTAACCAATTAAAACTGGTCTGGGTTAATAAGACTGACTCAAGTTATCAATAGCCTACGTAACGTTGTTAACCAATTAAAACTGGTCTGGGGTAATAAGACTGACTCAAGTTATCAATAGCCTACGTAACGTTGTTAACCAATTAAAACTGGTCTGGGGTAATAAGACTGACTCAAGTTATCAATAGCCTACATAACGTTGTTAACCAATTAAAACTGGTCTGGGGTAATAAGACTGACTCAAGTTATCAATAGCCTACGTAACGTTGTTAACCAATTAAAACTGGTCTGGGGTAATAAGACTGACTCAAGTTATCAATAGCCTACGTAACGTTGTTAACCAATTAAAACTGGTCTGGGGTAATAAGACTGACTCAAGTTATCAATAGCCTACGTAACGTTGTTAACCAATTAAAACTGGTCTGGGGTAATAAGACTGACTCAAGTTATCAATAGCCTACGTAACGTTGTTAACCAATTAAAACTGGTCTGGGGTAATAAGACTGACTCAAGTTATCAATAGCCTACGTAACGTTGTTAACCAATTAAAACTGGTCTGGGGTAATAAGACTGACTCAAGTTATCAATAGCCTACATAACGTTGTTAACCAATTAAAACTGGTCTGGGTTAATAAGACTGACTCAAGTTATCAATAGCCTACATAACGTTGTTAACCAATTAAAACTGGTCTGGGGTAATAAGACTGACTCAAGTTATCAATAGCCTACAGAACGTTGTTAACCAATTAAAACTGGTCTGGGGTAATAAGACTGACTCAAGTTATCAATAGCCTACAGAACGTTGTTAACCAATTAAAACTGGTCTGGGGTAATAAGACTGACTCAAGTTATCAATAGCCTACGTAACGTTGTTAACCAATTAAAACTGGTCTGGGGTAATAAGACTGACTCAAGTTATCAATAGCCTACAGAACGTTGTTAACCAATTAAAACTGGTCTGGGTTAATAAGACTGACTCAAGTTATCAATAGCCTATATAACGTTGTTAACCAATTAAAACTGGTCTGGGGTAATAAGACTGACTCAAGTTATCAATAGCCTACATAACGTTGTTAACCAATTAAAACTGGTCTGGGGTAATAAGACTGACTCAAGTTATCAATAGCCTACAGAACGTTGTTAACCAATTAAAACTGGTCTGGGGTAATAAGACTGACTCAAGTTATCAATAGCCTACGTAACGTTGTTAACCAATTAAAACTGGTCTGGGGTAATAAGACTGACTCAAGTTATCAATAGCCTACAGAACGTTGTTAACCAATTAAAACTGGTCTGGGGTAATAAGACTGACTCAAGTTATCAATAGCCTACGTAACGTTGTTAACCAATTAAAACTGGTCTGGGGTAATAAGACTGACTCAAGTTATCAATAGCCTACGTAACGTTGTTAACCAATTAAAACTGGTCTGGGGTAATAAGACTGACTCCAAGTTATCAATAGCCTACGTAACGCTTGTTAACCAATTAAAACTGGTCTGGGGTAATAAGACTGACTCAAGTTATCAATAGCCTACATAACGTTGTTAACCAATTAAAACTGGTCTGGGGTAATAAGACTGACTCAGGTTATCAATAGCCTACGTAACGTTGTTAACCAATTAAAACTGGTCTGGGGTAATAAGACTGACTCAAGTTATCAATAGCCTACAGAACGTTGTTAACCAATTAAAACTGGTCTGGGTTAATAAGACTGACTCAAGTTATCAATAGCCTACGTAACGTTGTTAACCAATTAAAACTGGTCTGGGGTAATAAGACTGACTCAAGTTATCAATAGCCTACAGAACGTTGTTAACCAATTAAAACTGGTCTGGGGTAATAAGACTGACTCAAGTTATCAATAGCCTACGTAACGTTGTTAACCAATTAAAACTGGTCTGGGTTAATAAGACTGACTCAAGTTATCAATAGCCTACATAACGTTGTTAACCAATTAAAACTGGTCTGGGGTAATAAGACTGACTCAAGTTATCAATAGCCTACATAACGTTGTTAACCAATTAAAACTGGTCTGGGGTAATAAGACTGACTCAAGTTATCAATAGCCTACGTAACGTTGTTAACCAATTAAAACTGGTCTGGGTTAATAAGACTGACTCAAGTTATCAATAGCCTACGTAACGTTGTTAACCAATTAAAACTGGTCTGGGTTAATAAGACTGACTCAAGTTATCAATAGCCTACAGAACGTTGTTAACCAATTAAAACTGGTCTGGGTTAATAAGACCGACTCAAGTTATCAATAGCCTACATAACGTTGTTAACCAATTAAAACTGGTCTGGGGTAATAAGACTGACTCAAGTTATCAATAGCCTACGTAACGTTGTTAACCAATTAAAACTGGTCTGGGGTAATAAGACTGACTCAAGTTATCAATAGCCTACAGAACGTTGTTAACCAATTAAAACTGGTCTGGGGTAATAAGACTGACTCAAGTTATCAATAGCCTACGTAACGTTGTTAACCAATTAAAACTGGTCTGGGGTAATAAGACTGACTCAAGTTATCAATAGCCTACATAACGTTGTTAACCAATTAAAACTGGTCTGGGGTAATAAGACTGACTCAAGTTATCAATAGCCTATATAACGTTGTTAACCAATTAAAACTGGTCTGGGGTAATAAGACTGACTCAAGTTATCAATAGCCTACATAACGTTGTTAACCAATTAAAACTGGTCTGGGGTAATAAGACTGACTCAAGTTATCAATAGCCTACATAACGTTGTTAACCAATTAAAACTGGTCTGGGGTAATAAGACTGACTCAAGTTATCAATAGCCTACGTAACGTTGTTAACCAATTAAAACTGGTCTGGGGTAATAAGACTGACTCAAGTTATCAATAGCCTACAGAACGTTGTTAACCAATTAAAACTGGTCTGGGGTAATAAGACTGACTCAAGTTATCAATAGCCTACGTAACGTTGTTAACCAATTAAAACTGGTCTGGGGTAATAAGACCGACTCAAGTTATCAATAGCCTACGTAACGTTGTTAACCAATTAAAACTGGTCTGGGGTAATAAGACTGACTCAAGTTATCAATAGCCTACGTAACGTTGTTAACCAATTAAAACTGGTCTGGGGTAATAAGACTGACTCAAGTTATCAATAGCCTACAAACGTTGTTAACCAATTAAAACTGGTCTGGGGTAATAAGACTGACTCAAGTTATCAATAGCCTACGTAACGTTGTTAACCAATTAAAACTGGTCTGGGGTAATAAGACTGACTCAAGTTATCAATAGCCTATATAACGTTGTTAACCAATTAAAACTGGTCTGGGGTAATAAGACTGACTCAAGTTATCAATAGCCTACAGAACGTTGTTAACCAATTAAAACTGGTCTGGGGTAATAAGACTGACTCAAGTTATCAATAGCCTACAGAACGTTGTTAACCAATTAAAACTGGTCTGGGGTAATAAGACTGACTCAAGTTATCAATAGCCTACGGAACGTTGTTAACCAATTAAAACTGGTCTGGGGTAATAAGACTGACTCAAGTTATCAATAGCCTACGTAACGTTGTTAACCAATTAAAACTGGTCTGGGGTAATAAGACTGACTCAAGTTATCAATAGCCTACGTAACGTTGTTAACCAATTAAAACTGGTCTGGGGTAATAAGACTGACTCAAGTTATCAATAGCCTACATAACGTTGTTAACCAATTAAAACTGGTCTGGGGTAATAAGACTGACTCAAGTTATCAATAGCCTATATAACGTTGTTAACCAATTAAAACTGGTCTGGGGTAATAAGACTGACTCAAGTTATCAATAGCCTACATAACGTTGTTAACCAATTAAAACTGGTCTGGGGTAATAAGACTGACTCAAGTTATCAATAGCCTACATAACGTTGTTAACCAATTAAAACTGGTCTGGGGTAATAAGACTGACTCAAGTTATCAATAGCCTACGTAACGTTGTTAACCAATTAAAACTGGTCTGGGGTAATAAGACTGACTCAAGTTATCAATAGCCTACGTAACGTTGTTAACCAATTAAAACTGGTCTGGGGTAATAAGACTGACTCAAGTTATCAATAGCCTACGGAACGTTGTTAACCAATTAAAACTGGTCTGGGGTAATAAGACTGACTCAAGTTATCAATAGCCTACGTAACGTTGTTAACCAATTAAAACTGGTCTGGGGTAATAAGACTGACTCAAGTTATCAATAGCCTACGTAACGTTGTTAACCAATTAAAACTGGTCTGGGGTAATAAGACTGACTCAAGTTATCAATAGCCTACGTAACGTTGTTAACCAATTAAAACTGGTCTGGGGTAATAAGACTGACTCAAGTTATCAATAGCCTACGTAACGTTGTTAACCAATTAAAACTGGTCTGGGTTAATAAGACTGACTCAAGTTATCAATAGCCTACAGAACGTTGTTAACCAATTAAAACTGGTCTGGGTTAATAAGACTGACTCAAGTTATCAATAGCCTACAGAACGTTGTTAACCAATTAAAACTGGTCTGGGGTAATAAGACTGACTCAAGTTATCAATAGCCTACATAACGTTGTTAACCAATTAAAACTGGTCTGGGGTAATAAGACTGACTCAAGTTATCAATAGCCTACGTAACGTTGTTAACCAATTAAAACTGGTCTGGGGTTAATAAGACTGACTCAAGTTATCAATAGCCTACGTAACGTTGTTAACCAATTAAAACTGGTCTGGGTTAATAAGACTGACTCAAGTTATCAATAGCCTATATAACGTTGTTAACCAATTAAAACTGGTCTGGGTTAATAAGACTGACTCAAGTTATCAATAGCCTACATAACGTTGTTAACCAATTAAAACTGGTCTGGGGTAATAAGACTGACTCAAGTTATCAATAGCCTACGTAACGTTGTTAACCAATTAAAACTGGTCTGGGGTAATAAGACTGACTCAAGTTATCAATAGCCTACAGAACGTTGTTAACCAATTAAAACTGGTCTGGGGTAATAAGACTGACTCAAGTTATCAATAGCCTACGTAACGTTGTTAACCAATTAAAACTGGTCTGGGGTAATAAGACTGACTCAAGTTATCAATAGCCTACGAACGTTGTTAACCAATTAAAACTGGTCTGGGGTAATAAGACTGACTCAAGTTATCAATAGCCTATATAACGTTGTTAACCAATTAAAACTGGTCTGGGGTAATAAGACTGACTCAAGTTATCAATAGCCTACAGAACGTTGTTAACCAATTAAAACTGGTCTGGGGTAATAAGACTGACTCAAGTTATCAATAGCCTACGTAACGTTGTTAACCAATTAAAACTGGTCTGGGGTAATAAGACTGACTCAAGTTATCAATAGCCTACGTAACGTTGTTAACCAATTAAAACTGGTCTGGGGTAATAAGACTGACTCAAGTTATCAATAGCCTACATAACGTTGTTAACCAATTAAAACTGGTCTGGGGTAATAAGACTGACTCAAGTTATCAATAGCCTACGTAACGTTGTTAACCAATTAAAACTGGTCTGGGGTAATAAGACTGACTCAAGTTATCAATAGCCTACGTAACGTTGTTAACCAATTAAAACTGGTCTGGGTTAATAAGACTGACTCAAGTTATCAATAGCCTACATAACGTTGTTAACCAATTAAAACTGGTCTGGGGTAATAAGACTGACTCAAGTTATCAATAGCCTACAGAACGTTGTTAACCAATTAAAACTGGTCTGGGGTAATAAGACTGACTCAAGTTATCAATAGCCTACGTAACGTTGTTAACCAATTAAAACTGGTCTGGGGTTAATAAGACTGACTCAAGTTATCAATAGCCTACAGAACGTTGTTAACCAATTAAAACTGGTCTGGGGTAATAAGACTGACTCAAGTTATCAATAGCCTACGTAACGTTGTTAACCAATTAAAACTGGTCTGGGGTAATAAGACTGACTCAAGTTATCAATAGCCTACAGAACGTTGTTAACCAATTAAAACTGGTCTGGGGTAATAAGACTGACTCAAGTTATCAATAGCCTACGTAACGTTGTTAACCAATTAAAACTGGTCTGGGTTAATAAGACTGACTCAAGTTATCAATAGCCTACAGAACGTTGTTAACCAATTAAAACTGGTCTGGGGTAATAAGACTGACTCAAGTTATCAATAGCCTACGTAACGTTGTTAACCAATTAAAACTGGTCTGGGTTAATAAGACTGACTCAAGTTATCAATAGCCTACAGAACGTTGTTAACCAATTAAAACTTGTCTGGGGTAATAAGACTGACTCAAGTTATCAATAGCCTACGTAACGTTGTTAACCAATTAAAACTGGTCTGGGGTAATAAGACTGACTCAAGTTATCAATAGCCTACGTAACGTTGTTAACCAATTAAAACTGGTCTGGGGTAATAAGACTGACTCAAGTTATCAATAGCCTACATAACGTTGTTAACCAATTAAAACTGGTCTGGGGTAATAAGACTGACTCAAGTTATCAATAGCCTACAGAACGTTGTTAACCAATTAAAACTGGTCTGGGGTAATAAGACTGACTCAAGTTATCAATAGCCTACATAACGTTGTTAACCAATTAAAACTGGTCTGGGGTAATAAGACTGACTCAAGTTATCAATAGCCTACATAACGTTGTTAACCAATTAAAACTGGTCTGGGGTAATAAGACTGACTCAAGTTATCAATAGCCTACATAACGTTGTTAACCAATTAAAACTGGTCTGGGGTAATAAGACTGACTCAAGTTATCAATAGCCTACATAACGTTGTTAACCAATTAAAACTGGTCTGGGGTAATAAGACTGACTCAAGTTATCAATAGCCTACGTAACGTTGTTAACCAATTAAAACTGGTCTGGGGTAATAAGACTGACTCAAGTTATCAATAGCCTACGTAACGTTGTTAACCAATTAAAACTGGTCTGGGGTAATAAGACTGACTCAAGTTATCAATAGCCTACGTAACGTTGTTAACCAATTAAAACTGGTCTGGGGTAATAAGACTGACTCAAGTTATCAATAGCCTACGTAACGTTGTTAACCAATTAAAACTGGTCTGGGTTAATAAGACTGACTCAAGTTATCAATAGCCTACAGAACGTTGTTAACCAATTAAAACTGGTCTGGGGTAATAAGACTGACTCAAGTTATCAATAGCCTACGTAACGTTGTTAACCAATTAAAACTGGTCTGGGGTAATAAGACTGACTCAAGTTATCAATAGCCTACGTAACGTTGTTAACCAATTAAAACTGGTCTGGGGTAATAAGACTGACTCAAGTTATCAATAGCCTACAGAACGTTGTTAACCAATTAAAACTGGTCTGGGGTAATAAGACTGACTCAAGTTATCAATAGCCTACGTAACGTTGTTAACCAATTAAAACTGGTCTGGGGTAATAAGACTGACTCAAGTTATCAATAGCCTACATAACGTTGTTAACCAATTAAAACTGGTCTGGGGTAATAAGACTGACTCAAGTTATCAATAGCCTACAGAACGTTGTTAACCAATTAAAACTGGTCTGGGGTAATAAGACTGACTCAAGTTATCAATAGCCTACAGAACGTTGTTAACCAATTAAAACTGGTCTGGGGTAATAAGACTGACTCAAGTTATCAATAGCCTACGTAACGTTGTTAACCAATTAAAACTGGTCTGGGGTAATAAGACTGACTCAAGTTATCAATAGCCTACGTAACGTTGTTAACCAATTAAAACTGGTCTGGGTTAATAAGACTGACTCAAGTTATCAATAGCCTACGTAACGTTGTTAACCAATTAAAACTGGTCTGGGGTAATAAGACTGACTCAAGTTATCAATAGCCTACATAACGTTGTTAACCAATTAAAACTGGTCTGGGGTAATAAGACTGACTCAAGTTATCAATAGCCTACGTAACGTTGTTAACCAATTAAAACTGGTCTGGGGTAATAAGACTGACTCAAGTTATCAATAGCCTACGTAACGTTGTTAACCAATTAAAACTGGTCTGGGGTAATAAGACTGACTCAAGTTATCAATAGCCTACGTAACGTTGTTAACCAATTAAAACTGGTCTGGGGTAATAAGACTGACTCAAGTTATCAATAGCCTACGTAACGTTGTTAACCAATTAAAACTGGTCTGGGGTAATAAGACTGACTCAAGTTATCAATAGCCTACGTAACGTTGTTAACCAATTAAAACTGGTCTGGGGTAATAAGACTGACTCAAGTTATCAATAGCCTACATAACGTTGTTAACCAATTAAAACTGGTCTGGGGTAATAAGACTGACTCAAGTTATCAATAGCCTACATAACGTTGTTAACCAATTAAAACTGGTCTGGGTTAATAAGACTGACTCAAGTTATCAATAGCCTACATAACGTTGTTAACCAATTAAAACTGGTCTGGGGTAATAAGACTGACTCAAGTTATCAATAGCCTACAGAACGTTGTTAACCAATTAAAACTGGTCTGGGGTAATAAGACTGACTCAAGTTATCAATAGCCTACAGAACGTTGTTAACCAATTAAAACTGGTCTGGGGTAATAAGACTGACTCAAGTTATCAATAGCCTACAGAACGTTGTTAACCAATTAAAACTGGTCTGGGGTAATAAGACTGACTCAAGTTATCAATAGCCTACGTAGCGTTGTTAACCAATTAAAACTGGTCTGGGGTAATAAGACTGACTCAAGTTATCAATAGCCTACATAACGTTGTTAACCAATTAAAACTGGTCTGGGTTAATAAGACTGACTCAAGTTATCAATAGCCTACATAACGTTGTTAACCAATTAAAACTGGTCTGGGTTAATAAGACTGACTCAAGTTATCAATAGCCTACATAACGTTGTTAACCAATTAAAACTGGTCTGGGGTAATAAGACTGACTCAAGTTATCAATAGCCTACGTAACGTTGTTAACCAATTAAAACTGGTCTGGGGTAATAAGACTGACTCAAGTTATCAATAGCCTACGTAACGTTGTTAACCAATTAAAACTGGTCTGGGGTAATAAGACTGACTCAAGTTATCAATAGCCTACAGAACGTTGTTAACCAATTAAAACTGGTCTGGGGTAATAAGACTGACTCAAGTTATCAATAGCCTACAGAACGTTGTTAACCAATTAAAACTGGTCTGGGGTAATAAGACTGACTCAAGTTATCAATAGCCTACGTAACGTTGTTAACCAATTAAAACTGGTCTGGGGTAATAAGACTGACTCAAGTTATCAATAGCCTACATAACGTTGTTAACCAATTAAAACTGGTCTGGGGTAATAAGACTGACTCAAGTTATCAATAGCCTACAGAACGTTGTTAACCAATTAAAACTGGTCTGGGGTAATAAGACTGACTCAAGTTATCAATAGCCTACAGAACGTTGTTAACCAATTAAAACTGGTCTGGGGTAATAAGACTGACTCAAGTTATCAATAGCCTATATAACGTTGTTAACCAATTAAAACTGGTCTGGGGTAATAAGACTGACTCAAGTTATCAATAGCCTACGTAACGTTGTTAACCAATTAAAACTGGTCTGGGGTAATAAGACTGACTCAAGTTATCAATAGCCTACAGAACGTTGTTAACCAATTAAAACTGGTCTGGGGTAATAAGACTGACTCAAGTTATCAATAGCCTACGTAACGTTGTTAACCAATTAAAACTGGTCTGGGGTAATAAGACTGACTCAAGTTATCAATAGCCTACGAAACGTTGTTAACCAATTAAAACTGGTCTGGGGTAATCGGGGGGACACGGAACAGCACATTAATGAGTCGTTTATTTTATTTTCCAGGACCCGGGTTAGCAGTCCTACACCCTAACCCCTAATAGTCTAATGATCATGTCCTGACCTGGGTTAGCAGTCCTACACCCTAACCCCTAATAGTCTAATGATCATGTCCTGACCCGGGGTTAGCAGTCCCACACCCTAACCCCTAATAGTCTAATGATCATGTCCTGACCTGGGTTAGCAGTCCTACACCCTAACCCCTAATAGTCTAATGATCATGTCCTGACCTGGGTTAGCAGTCCTACACCCTAACCCCTAATAGTCTAATGATCATGTCCTGACCTGGGTTAGCAGTCCCTACACCCTAACCCCTAATAGTCTAATGATCATGTCCTGGCCTGGGGTTAGCAGTCCTACACCCTAACCCCTAATAGTCTAATGATCATGTCCTGACCTGGGCTAGCAGTCCTACACCCTAACCCCTAATAGTCTAATGATCATGTCCTGACCTGGGTTAGCAGTCCCACACCCTAACCCTAATAGTCTAATGATCATGTCCTGACCTGGGTTAGCAGTCCTACACCCTAACCCCTAATAGTCTAATGATCATGTCCTGACCTGGGTTAGCAGTCCTACACCCCTAACCCCTAATAGTCTAATGATCATGTCCTGACCTGGGTTAGCAGTCCTACACCCTAACCCCTAATAGTCTAATGATCATGTCCTGACCTGGGTTAGCAGTCCTACACCCTAACCCTAATAGTCTAATGATCATGTCCTGACCTGGGTTAGCAGTCCTACACCCTAACCCTAATAGTCTAATGATCATGTCCTGACCTGGGTTAGCAGTCCTACACCCTAACCCCTAATAGTCTAATGATCATGTCCTGACCTGGGTTAGCAGTCCTACACCCTAACCCCCTAATAGTCTAATGATCATGTCCTGACCTGGGTTAGCAGTCCTACACCCCTAACCCCTAATAGTCTAATGATCATGTCCTGACCTGGGTTAGCAGTCCTACACCCTAACCCCCTAATAGTCTAATGATCATGTCCTGACCTGGGTTAGCAGTCCTACACCCTAACCCCTAATAGTCTAATGATCATGTCCTGACCTGGGTTAGCAGTCCTACACCCTAACCCCTAATAGTCTAATGATCATGTCCTGACCTGGGGTTAGCAGTCCTACACCCTAACCCCTAATAGTCTAATGATCATGTCCTGACCTGGGTTAGCAGTCCTACACCCCTAACCCCTAATAGTCTAATGATCATGTCCCCTGACCTGGGTTAGCAGTCCTACACCCTAACCCCTAATAGTCTAATGATCATGTCCTGACCTGGGTTAGCAGTCCTACACCCTAACCCCTAATAGTCTAATGATCATGTCCCTGACCTGGGTTAGCAGTCCTACCACCCTAACCCCTAATAGTCTAATGATCATGTCCCTGACCTGAGCAGTCCTACACCCTAACCCCTAATAGTCTAATGATCATGTCCCTGACCTGGGTAGCAGTCCTACACCCTAACCCCTAATAGTCTAATGATCATGTCCAGGACCTGGGTTAGCAGTCCTACACCCTAACCCCTAATAGTCTAATGATCATGTCCTGACCTGGGTTAGCAGTCCTACACCCTAACCCCTAATAGTCTAATGATCATGTCCCCTGACCTGGGTTAGCAGTCCTACACCCTAACCCCTAATAGTCTAATGATCATGTCCTGACCTGGGTTAGCAGTCCTACACCCTAACCCCTAATAGTCTAATGATCATGTCCTGACCTGGGTTAGCAGTCCTACACCCTAACCCCTAATAGTCTAATGATCATGTCCCTGACCTGTTAGCAGTCCTACACCCTAACCCCTAATAGTCTAATGATCATGTCCTGACCTGGGTTAGCAGTCCTACACCCTAACCCCTAATAGTCTAATGATCATGTCCTGACCTGGGTTAGCAGTCCTACACCCTAACCCCTAATAGTCTAATGATCATGTCCTGACCTGGGTTAGCAGTCCTACACCCCTAACCCCCTAATAGTCTAATGATCATGTCCTGACCTGGGTTAGCAGTCCTACACCTAACCCCTAATAGTCTAATGATCATGTCCTGACCTGGGTTAGCAGTCCTACACCCTAACCCCTAATAGTCTAATGATCATGTCCTGACCTGGGTTAGCAGTCCTACACCCTAACCCCTAATAGTCTAATGATCATGTCCTGACCTGGGTTAGCAGTCCTACACCCTAACCCCTAATAGTCTAATGATCATGTCCTGACCCAGGTTAGCAGTCCTACACCCTAACCCCTAATAGTCTAATGATCATGTCCCTGACCTGGGTTAGCAGTCCTACACCCTAACCCCTAATAGTCTAATGATCATGTCCTGACCTGGGTTAGCAGTCCTACACCCTAACCCCCTAATAGTCTAATGATCATGTCCTGACCTGGGTTAGCAGTCCTACACCCTAACCCCTAATAGTCTAATGATCATGTCCTGACCTGGGTTAGCAGTCCTACACCCTAACCCCTAATAGTCTAATGATCATGTCCTGACCTGGGTTAGCAGTCCTACACCCTAACCCCTAATAGTCTAATGATCATGTCCTGACCTAGGTTAGCAGTCCTACACCCTAACCCCTAATAGTCTAATGATCATGTCCTGACCTGGGTTAGCAGTCCTACACCCCTAACCCCTAATAGTCTAATGATCATGTCCTGACCTGGGTTAGCAGTCCTACACCCTAACCCCTAATAGTCTAATGATCATGTCCTGACCTGGGTTAGCAGTCCTACACCCTAACCTACCAATAGTCTAATGATCATGTCCTGACCTGGGTTAGCAGTCCCTACACCCTAACCCCTAATAGTCTAATGATCATGTCCCCTGACCTGCTGCAGTCCTACACCCTAACCAATAGTCTAATGATCATGTCCTGACCCGCTAGCAGTCCTACACCCTAACCCCTAATAGTCTAATGATCATGTCCTGACCTGGGTTAGCAGTCCTACACCCTAACCCCTAATAGTCTAATGATCATGTCCTGACCTGGGTTAGCAGTCCTACACCCTAACCCCTAATAGTCTAATGATCATGTCCTGACCTGGGTTAGCAGTCCTACACCCTAACCCCTAATAGTCTAATGATCATGTCCCGGACCTGGGTTAGCAGTCCTACACCCTAACCCCTAATAGTCTAATGATCATGTCCTGACCTGGGTTAGCAGTCCTACACCCTAACCCCTAATAGTCTAATGATCATGTCCCTGACCTGGGTTAGCAGTCCTACACCCTAACCCCTAATAGTCTAATGATCATGTCCTGACCTGGGTTAGCAGTCCTACACCCTAACCCCTAATAGTCTAATGATCATGTCCTGACCTGGTTAGCAGTCCTACACCCTAACCCCTAATAGTCTAATGATCATGTCCTGACCTGGGTTAGCAGTCCTACACCCCTAACCCCTAATAGTCTAATGATCATGTCCTGACCTGGGTTAGCAGTCCTACACCCTAACCCCTAATAGTCTAATGATCATGTCCTGACCTGGGTTAGCAGTCCTACACCCCTAACCCCCTAATAGTCTAATGATCATGTCCTGACCTGGGTTAGCAGTCCTACACCCTAACCCCTAATAGTCTAATGATCATGTCCTGACCTGGGTTAGCAGTCCCTACACCCTAACCCCTAATAGTCTAATGATCATGTCCTGACCTGGCTAGCAGTCCTACACCCTAACCCCTAATAGTCTAATGATCATGTCCTGACCTGGGTTAGCAGTCCTACACCCTAACCCCCTAATAGTCTAATGATCATGTCCTGACCTGGGTTAGCAGTCCTACACCCTAACCCCTAATAGTCTAATGATCATGTCCTGACCTGGGTTAGCAGTCCTACACCCTAACCCCTAATAGTCTAATGATCATGTCCTGACCTGGGTTAGCAGTCCTACACCCTAACCCCCTAATAGTCTAATGATCATGTCCTGACCTGGGTTAGCAGTCCTACACCCCTAACCCCTAATAGTCTAATGATCATGTCCTGACCTGGGTTAGCAGTCCTACACCCCTAACCCCCTAATAGTCTAATGATCATGTCCTGACCTGGGTTAGCAGTCCTACACCCTAACCCCTAATAGTCTAATGATCATGTCCTGACCTGGGTTAGCAGTCCTACACCCTAACCCCTAATAGTCTAATGATCATGTCCTGACCTGGGTTAGCAGTCCTACACCCTAACCCCTAATAGTCTAATGATCATGTCCTGACCTGGGTTAGCAGTCCTACACCCTAACCCCTAATAGTCTAATGATCATGTCCTGACCTGGGTTAGCAGTCCTACACCCTAACCCCTAATAGTCTAATGATCATGTCCTGACCTGGGTTAGCAGTCCTACACCCTAACCCCTAATAGTCTAATGATCATGTCCCTGACCTGGGTTAGCAGTCCTACACCCTAACCCCTAATAGTCTAATGATCATGTCCTGACCTGGGTTAGCAGTCCTACACCCTAACCCCTAATAGTCTAATGATCATGTCCTGACCTGGGTTAGCAGTCCTACACCCTAACCCTAATAGTCTAATGATCATGTCCTGACCTGAGTTAGCAGTCCTACACCCCTAACCCCTAATAGTCTAATGATCATGTCCTGACCTGGGTTAGCAGTCCTACACCCTAACCCCTAATAGTCTAATGATCATGTCCTGACCTGGGTTAGCAGTCCTACACCCTAACCCCTAATAGTCTAATGATCATGTCCTGACCTGGGTTAGCAGTCCTACACCCTAACCCCTAATAGTCTAATGATCATGTCCCTGACCTGGGTTAGCAGTCCTACACCCCTAACCCCCTAATAGTCTAATGATCATGTCCTGACCTGGGTTAGCAGTCCTACACCCTAACCCTAATAGTCTAATGATCATGTCCCTGACCTGGGTTAGCAGTCCTACACCCTAACCCCTAATAGTCTAATGATCATGTCCCTGACCTGGGTTAGCAGTCCTACACCCTAACCCCTAATAGTCTAATGATCATGTCCTGACCTGTTAGCAGTCCTACACCCTAACCCCTAATAGTCTAATGATCATGTCCTGACCTGGAGTTAGCAGTCCTACACCCTAACCCCTAATAGTCTAATGATCATGTCCCTGACCTGGGTTAGCAGTCCTACACCCTAACCCCTAATAGTCTAATGATCATGTCCTGACCTGGGTTAGCAGTCCTACACCCTAACCCCTAATAGTCTAATGATCATGTCCTGACCTAGGTTAGCAGTCCTACACCCCTAACCCCTAATAGTCTAATGATCATGTCCTGACCTGGGTTAGCAGTCCCACACCCTAACCCCTAATAGTCTAATGATTCATGTCCCTGACCTGGGTTAGCAGTCCCTACACCCTAACCCTAATAGTCTAATGATCATGTCCTGACCTGGGTTAGCAGTCCTACACCCTAACCCCTAATAGTCTAATGATCATGTCCTGACCTGGGTTAGCAGTCCTACACCCTAACCCCTAATAGTCTAATGATCATGTCCTGACCTGGGTTAGCAGTCCCACACCCTAACCCCTAATAGTCTAATGATCATGTCCTGACCTGGGTTAGCAGTCCTACACCCCTAACCCTAATAGTCTAATGATCATGTCCTGACCTGGGTTAGCAGTCCTCACCCCTAACCCCTAATAGTCTAATGATCATGTGGACCTGACCTACTAATAGTCTAAAATGTCCTGCTAGCAGTCCTACACCCTAACCCCTAATAGTCTAATGATCATGTCCTGACCTGGGTTAGCAGTCCTACACCCTAACCCCCTAATAGTCTAATGATCATGTCCTGACCTGGGTTAGCAGTCCTACACCCTAACCCCTAATAGTCTAATGATCATGTCCTGACCTGGGTTAGCAGTCCTACACCCTAACCCCCAATAGTCTAATGATCATGTCCTGACCTGGGTTAGCAGTCCTACACCCTAACCCCTAATAGTCTAATGATCATGTCCTGACCTGGGTTAGCAGTCCTACACCCTAACCCCTAATAGTCTAATGATCATGTCCTGACCTGGGTTAGCAGTCCTACACCCTAACCCCTAATAGTCTAATGATCATGTCCTGACCTGGGTTAGCAGTCCTACACCCCTAACCCCTAATAGTCTAATGATCATGTCCTGACCTGGGTTAGCAGTCCCACACCCTAACCCCTAATAGTCTAATGATCATGTCCTGACCTGGGTTAGCAGTCCTACACCCTAACCCCTAATAGTCTAATGATCATGTCCTGACCCGGGTTAGCAGTCCTACACCCCTAACCCCTAATAGTCTAATGATCATGTCCTGACCTGGGTTAGCAGTCCTACACCCTAACCCCTAATAGTCTAATGATCATGTCCTGACCTGGGTTAGCAGTCCTACACCCTAACCCCTAATAGTCTAATGATCATGTCCTGACCTGGGTTAGCAGTCCTACACCCTAACCCCTAATAGTCTAATGATCATGTCCTGACCTGGGTTAGCAGTCCTACACCCTAACCCCTAATAGTCTAATGATCATGTCCTGACCTGGGTTAGCAGTCCTACACCCTAACCCCTAATAGTCTAATGATCATGTCCTGACCTGGGTTAGCAGTCCTACACCCTAACCCCTAATAGTCTAATGATCATGTCCTGACCTGGGTTAGCAGTCCTACACCCTAACCCCTAATAGTCTAATGATCATGTCCTGACCCGGGTTAGCAGTCCTACACCCTAACCCCTAATAGTCTAATGATCATGTCCTGACCCGGGTTAGCAGTCCTACACCCTAACCCTAATAGTCTAATGATCATGTCCTGGACCTGGGTTAGCAGTCCTACACCCTAACCCCTAATAGTCTAATGATCATGTCCTGACCTGGGTTAGCAGTCCTACACACCTAACCCCTAATAGTCTAATGATCATGTCCTGACCTGGGTTAGCAGTCCTACACCCTAACCCCTAATAGTCTAATGATCATGTCCTGACCTGGGTTAGCAGTCCTACACCCTAACCCCTAATAGTCTAATGATCATGTCCTGACCTGGGTTAGCAGTCCTACACCCTAACCCCTAATAGTCTAATGATCATGTCCTGACCTGGGTTAGCAGTCCTACACCCTAACCCCTAATAGTCTAATGATCATGTCCTGACCTGGGTTAGCTAGTCCTACACCCTAACCCCTAATAGTCTAATGATCATGTCCTGACCTGGGTTAGCAGTCCTACACCCTAACCCCTAATAGTCTAATGATCATGTCCTGACCTGGGTTAGCAGTCCTACACCCTAACCCCTAATAGTCTAATGATCATGTCCTGACCTGGGTTAGCAGTCCTACACCCTAACCCCAATAGTCTAATGATCATGTCCCTGACCTGGGTTAGCAGTCCTACACCCTAACCCCTAATAGTCTAATGATCATGTCCTGACCTGGGTTAGCAGTCCTACACCCTAACCCCTAATAGTCTAATGATCATGTCCTGACCTGGGTTAGCAGTCCTACACCCTAACCCCCTAATAGTCTAATGATCATGTCCTGACCTGGGTTAGCAGTCCTACACCCTAACCCCTAATAGTCTAATGATCATGTCCAGGACCTGGGTTAGCAGTCCTACACCCTAACCCCTAATAGTCTAATGATCATGTCCTGACCTGGGTTAGCAGTCCTACACCCTAACCCCCTAATAGTCTAATGATCATGTCCTGACCTGTTAGCAGTCCTACACCCTAACCCCTAATAGTCTAATGATCATGTCCAGGACCTGGGTTAGCAGTCCTACACCCTAACCCCCTAATAGTCTAATGATCATGTCCTGACCTGGGTTAGCAGTCCCTACACCCTAACCCCTAATAGTCTAATGATCATGTCCTGACCTGGGTTAGCAGTCCAACCCTAACCCCTAATAGTCTAATGATCATGTCCAGGACCTGGAGTTAGCAGTCCTACACCCTAACCCCTAATAGTCTAATGATCATGTCCTGACCTGGGTTAGCAGTCCTACACCCTAACCCCTAATAGTCTAATGATCATGTCCTGACCTGGGTTAGCAGTCCTACACCCTAACCCCTAATAGTCTAATGATCATGTCCTGACCTGGGTTAGCAGTCCTACACCCTAACCCCTAATAGTCTAATGATCATGTCCTGACCTGGGTTAGCAGTCCTACACCCTAACCCCTAATAGTCTAATGATCATGTCCTGACCTGGGTTAGCAGTCCTACACCCTAACCCCCTAATAGTCTAATGATCATGTCCTGACCCCAAGTTAGCAGTCCTACACCCTAACCCCAATAGTCTAATGATCATGTCCTTGACCTGGGTTAGCAGTCCCACACCCTAACCCCTAATAGTCTAATGATCATGCCTCCTGACCTGAGTAGCAGTCCTACACCCTAACCCCTAGTCAATGATCATGTCCTGACCTGGGTTAGCAGTCCTACACCCTAACCCCCTAATAGTCTAATGATCATGTCCTGACCTGGGTTAGCAGTCCTACACCCTAACCCCTAATAGTCTAATGATCATGTCCTGACCTGGGTTAGCAGTCCTACACCCTAACCCTAATAGTCTAATGATCATGTCCTGACCTGGGTTAGCAGTCCTACACCCTAACCCCTAATAGTCTAATGATCATGTCCTGACCTTGGTTAGCAGTCCTACACCCTAACCCCTAATAGTCTAATGATCATGTCCTGCCCTGGGTTAGCAGTCCTACACCCTAACCCCTAATAGTCTAATGATCATGTCCGGACCTGGGTTAGCAGTCCCACACCCTAACCCCTAATAGTCTAATGATCATGTCCTGACCTGGGTTAGCAGTCCTACACCCCTAACCCCTAATAGTCTAATGATCATGTCCTGACCTGGGTTAGCAGTCCTACACCCTAACCCCTAATAGTCTAATGATCATGTCCTGACCTGGGTTAGCAGTCCTACACCCTAACCCTAATAGTCTAATGATCATGTCCTGACCTGGGTTAGCAGTCCTACACCCTAACCCCTAATAGTCTAATGATCATGTCCAGGACCTGGGTTAGCAGTCCTACACCCTAACCCCTAATAGTCTAATGATCATGTCCTGACCTGGGTTAGCAGTCCTACACCCTAACCCCTAATAGTCTAATGATCATGTCCTGACCCAAGTTAGCAGTCCCTACACCCCTAACCCCTAATAGTCTAATGATCATGTCCATGACCTGGGTTAGCAGTCCTACACCCTAACCCCTAATAGTCTAATGATCATGTCCATGACCTGGGTTAGCAGTCCTACACCCTAACCCTAATAGTCTAATGATCATGTCTGACCTGGGTTAGCAGTCCTACACCCTAACCCCTAATAGTCTAATGATCATGTCCTGACCTGGGTTAGCAGTCCACACCCTAACCCTAATAGTCTAATGATCATGTCCAGGACCTGGGTTAGCAGTCCTACACCCTAACCCCTAATAGTCTAATGATCATGTCCTGACCTGGGTTAGCAGTCCTACACCCCTAACCCCTAATAGTCTAATGATCATGTCCTGACCTGGGTTAGCAGTCCTACACCCTAACCCCTAATAGTCTAATGATCATGTCCTGACCTGGGTTAGCAGTCCTACACCTAACCCTAATAGTCTAATGATCATGTCCTGACCTGGGTTAGCAGTCCTACACCCTAACCCCTAATAGTCTAATGATCATGTCCTGACCTGGGTTAGCAGTCCTACACCCTAACCCCCAACAGTCTAATGATGATGTCCTGACCTGGGTTAGCAGTCTACACCCTAACCCCTAATAGTCTAATGATCATGTCCTGACCTGGGTTAGCAGTCCTACACCCTAACCCCTAATAGTCTAATGATCATGTCCTGACCTGGGTTAGCAGTCCTACACCCTAACCCCCAATAGTCCAATGATCATGTCCTGACCTGGGTTAGCAGTCCTACACCCTAACCCCCAATAGTCCAATGATCATGTCCTGACCTGGGTTGCGTCCTACACCCTAACCCCCTAATAGTCTAATGATCATGTCCTGACCTGGGTTAGCAGTCCTACACCCCTAACCCCTAATAGTCTAATGATCATGTCCTGACCTGAGTTAGCAGTCCTACACCCTAACCCCCTAATAGTCTAATGATCATGTCCTGACCTGGGTTAGCAGTCCTACACCCTAACCCCTAATAGTCTAATGATCATGTCCTGACCTGGGTTAGCAGTCCTACACCCTAACCCCTAATAGTCTAATGATCATGTCCATGACCTGGGTTAGCAGTCTACACCTAACCCCCTAATAGTTAATGATCATGTCCTGACCCGAGTTAAGAGTCCCACACCTAACCCCAATAGTCTAATGATCAGTCCGGACCTGGTTAGAGTCTAAACTAACCCCCAATATCCAATGATCAGTAGTCCTGACTGGGCTAGCAGTCCCTAACCTCAACCCCCTAATAGTCTAATGATCATGTCCCCTTGACCTGTTTGCAGTCTAACCCCTAACCCCATAGTCTAATGATCATGTCCGACCTGGTTAGGAGTCCTACACCCTAACCCTAATAGTCTAATGATCATGACCTGACCGGGTACAAACACCCCTAACCCCAATAGTTAATGATCATGTCTGACCTGTTAGCAGTCTACACCCAACCCAATATTAATGATATGTCTGACTGGCCCGTTAGCAGTCCACACCCTAACTCCCTAATAGTTAATGACTGATGCCGAAGGAGCAGTCCTAACCTAATCCCCTAATAGTCTAATGATCATGTCCCCCTGACCTGGGTTAGCAGTCCTACACCCCTAACCCCTAATAGTAATGATAGCCGAGGTTAAAGACAACCCCAAAGTTATGATATGTCGGACCAGAGAGTACACCTACCCCCTAATAGTTAATGATCACGTCTGACCTGGTTAGCAGTCCACACCCTAACCCCTAATAGTCTAAGATCATGTCCTGACCTGGGTTGTAGTCCTACACCCCTAACCCTAATAGTCTAATGATCATGTCCTGACCTGGGTTAGCAGTCCTACACCCTAACCCTAATAGTCTAATGATCATGTCCTGACCTGGAGTTAGTAGTCCTACACCCTAACCCCTAATAGTCTAATGATCATGTCCTGACCTGGGTTAGGCAGTCCTACACCCTAACCCCTAATAGTCTAATGATCATGTCCTGACCTGGGTTAGCAGTCTATACCTAACCGATAGTCTGAATGATCATGTCAGGATTGGGTTAGCAGTCAAAATACCAATAGTTAATGATGATGTGACTAATAGCAGAACCAACCCCAAATAATGATAGTGTTGACCTGGGTTAGCAGTCGACACCCTAACCCCTAATAGTAATGATCATGTCTGACTCCGTGAGTGAAAACCCCAATATTAATGATGATGTCTGAACTTAGCAGTCCACACCCCTAACCCCCTAATAGTCTAATGATCAGTTGACGGGTTAGCAGTCCTACACCCTAACCCCTAATATAATGATAGTCTGACTCAGGTTAGCAGTCTAACCCCTAACCCAATAGTCTAATGATATGTCGGACCCTGGGTTAGCAGTGGACACCCTAACCCCAATAGTCTAATGATCATAAGTCCTGAACTGGGTTAGCAGTAGACCCTAACCCCCTAATAGCTCTAATGATCATGTCTGACCTGGGTTAGCAGTCCTACACCCTAACCCCTAATAGCTCCAATGATCATGTGACCGGGTTAGCAGTCCTACACCCCCCAACCCCTAATAGTCTAATGATCATGTCCCTGACCTCTAGGGTTAAAAGTAAACCCTAACCCCCTAATAGTTAATGATCATAGTCCAGGACCGGGTTAGCAGTCCACACCCTAATCCCTAATAGCTAATGATCATGTTCCGGACTGGGTTAGCAGAGTCCTACACCCTAACCCCCTAATAGCTCTAATGATATGTCCCTGACCGGGTTAGCAGTCTACACCCTAACCCATAGTTAAATGATCATGTCCAGGATTAAAGAGTAACCCTAACCCCTAATAGTCTAATGATCATGTCCTGACCCAAGTTAGCAGTCCTACACCCCAACCCCAATAATAGTCTAATGATCATGTCTGACCTGGGGTTAGCAGTCCTACACCCTAACTCCCTAATAGTTAATGATCATGTCTGAACTCAAGTTAGCAGTCCTACACCCCTAACCCAATAGTCTAATGATCATGTCCTGACCTGGGTTAGTAGTCCTACACCCTAACCCTAATAGTCTAATGATCATGTCCCCTGACCTGGGTTAGCAGTCCTACACCCTAACCCCAAATAGTTAATGATCAAGTGTCTGACCTGGGTTAGCAGT